>NW_016190600.1:0-3728 GCF_001687245.7 Rhagoletis zephyria | reverse complement strand
CGGTTACGGTTTCGGTTTGGGTTTCGGTTTCATTCCTTGATTTAAACACACTTGAGAAAGTCACAGTATTGAGCCCAGTATGTTTGAAGCAAGTATGTAGGTGCCTTAAATCCTCTGTAATATTGTGAATTTTAATCTATCGCGATAGCGGGTTGTGATTCCAAATCGGATTCACATGCATGAAAAACCTATCGATATCATTATCGATAAGATGTGTTCATATCGTTGCCAATATTGGCTTAGTTATCAATATATAGCATAGATTCGGCTAAATTTGGGCAATTGCCTGAGTTATGTTGGCTTTAGGGACATCGAAAGTTGGCTCTTCATAGACCTGAAATTACCAGCAATAACACGAGGAAAAGTCCATAGAGGTCAATTCGCAGAATCCCGGTAACCAAGTGCCTTTATCTCTGCGAGAGAAAACTACGTCGCTAAATTGTTCATGGAGAATCATAAAGGTGTCCGCTGTGTGGTCAACCTTCTGGAACTGCATATTGTTCATGTCCACATCGTTTCCAAGGAGTGGCTTATAGTGGGTTTTGTGGCACTCGCTGTTGATGACGATGATGATGTCACCATTGTTTAGGCCCTGCTGGAATCTATCTGAGCTCTACAAGGAACAAGAACTATATGGTATGCCGCAGGGTCTTTCCCACTACCGTCGAATGTAACAATAAATAGCCTCCTTGTGCGAATAGAGCGCACAAAATGTGAGCCGTGGCGCTAAACGTAATGGGAAAGCGTGCTCCAATTCTGTATAAGGGAACTCTTTTAGAACGCTTGAGCTACTATAGAGAGAGTTCTAAGAACGAACCTCTGGCCTTGTATGCCTGTAACTTCGCTATTGGTAAAAATGGGAACATACATTTTGTAGAGGTGCTTCGACAAATCTTCGATATGAAAAAGGTCATTAAGGTACGTTGGAAAGCGTGCTAATTATAGCATCTAGGCTTTACGGAGCCCTTGAAATTCTTCTCAAACACCTTCATCCCTGTAAACCTTTGTGGTCAACTCAGGCCTTCTTGAACTTCTTTCTTTTGACAGCAATGTTGCAATATTTACTTAATATTAACAATTTACTTAAAATTAAATTTTTTAATTAAATGAAAATGAGAGGTGGCACCTCCCTAATTAATTTTGCCTATATATTAAATTAGACTTCCAGCAATGCGTCGGTGAAAACTGCATTCAATTGCATGCATTAGCTTTCGAGTGATGCGCGTACAAGCATACAGACAGATAGGCAGACAAAAATTCTAAAAATTGTTAATTTAGCTGCTGTTGGTCTAATAAAGACCCCCCATATTAATTTGTTTTTAATATCTATAATATACAGACATCGGTCTGTTATAATTTTATTATATAAAGAGAATACATACAATTTTTCCACGCCAGCGGCTACGAAATATTTTGGAAAAGGTTTGGAATAATTCATTGATTTTCATTTTGTTGCGCTTATTGCGGATGGTGCAGAGTTAAGTACTTAGTATATCCCTTTTAAGGAAGAGCTGTGTTAACAACAATAAACAACGGCAAAAAACGTAAAGTACTGAAAACTAATAAAAAAGGAAGCGGCTGCTTACGCTGGCCTTGTACAATCACTCAAATAAAACAATTAAAAAATAAGTAAAAAGGTCACAAAAACCCAAATCGACTGGCTCTTGGTATATATACATATATGTATGTATGTATGTGACATTGCTGAGGCGGTTTTGTCTTACATATTTTTACCTACACTGCCTTTTACCTTATCATACATTGCTTAAAGAGGGTAAAAACAGAAAAAAGAGGAAAATTTATGATTACACCTAAAACACGTGTTTGCTTTAGCCCTCTTTTGAAGACATGAAAATCTTTTAGGGTTCATGACCGTTAAATCACAGTAAATGAGTGTTTTTTTAAATGTAATTTGTCACAACAGAAAAATTTAAAGTGTAAATTTGTGCTGATTTTATTGCTCCTCTATATTTTCTGCTTTGGTGTATAAATAACATATTTGCGGTACTTCATATTTGTGATAATTCTGAATATACAAACGCACATATTTCTATGATTTTTGGAGAAAAATATTAGCACTCGATAGGCGTTTAGGATTTTTTTTGTATTACTCTTGATATTTGTTGCACAAAAAAGCACTAATTAATTAAAATAGAGAACTTGTCCACAGTTAGGTGTAATCATCACACAGTTCATTTAATTTTAAAAATATTCAAATTACAATTTGTTAAACAGATTATGCAAGAGATCATAAGCAAAATATTAGTTAAGTAATGCAATTTAGCCAAAGTCACTTTAAAATCGTACTATTTAAAGGGATTGAAATTCAATCGGAAGTGAATTGCAGAATCAGTCTACTTTCAAATTACTTTCAAATTTTCACAAAAAAATCAAGTTGCTTTCGATACGCGACTTAAAATAAGTTAGTTTAGGTGGCAGTTCCAGAATTGAGCGACTCGCTTAGCTTATTACTGAAATTTTAGAGCGAACACATAAATAAAATAAGAGTTTATATCCTACCTTCAATTAAGATAAGTGCTCAAACGAAAAAATCGAATAAAATGAGAATTCGGTTATCACTCTGGGAAGTTCTGAATGAAGCAGCATTGTCTCAAGTTTCAAGTTTGTCAAAATTAAAACTTACCTGCAAGTAAAAGGTAGAAGAAAAAAGATACATAATTCGTAAGTGAAACTGTAGCGTTGTGATAGTTCATAATTTAGAATTATTTTGATAACATTTTTTTTGTGCATCGGCGACTAGTGAACTTATAGCGTTTCTTATATAAACAACAAAAATACATAGTTTATTTATGAAAAAAAAATATTTGTTTAGTCTACAATACAGAGGCTTTAGATTACGTTGCGTTTCACTAAACACATTTAAATGGAAATAAATGTTTTATTCAATGTTCAAGAAAATTTTTTTCAGTTTCAATAAGCTCTTCATTTAAGTGAGTGAAAATATGGCACCACCGTGCTAAAAGTGATAGTAAAAGCAGGGCTGTTATATAAGTAAACACCTGATACACAATATTGTGTTGTGTGCTTATTGATCAACTGATTAAACTTTTAACATCTTTGAGTGTTGCTATACCGATTTCATTTTTATTTAAGTGAAGATCATAGGTCACTTGAATCAAAATTAAAAACAAATTAAAATTGGTGAAACCAAAATTTTAAAATTAAAATAATGTTCACTTAAATGAATCTGGTGAAACGCAGCCTAAGACGATCGAGGCACACTTGAACTACTCGATTAAAAACTGTACTTTGCTACACTGTTAAGAAATTGGAAGAGAGGTCAAATGTGAAATGAAAAAGAAGTGAGAAGGAACGAACAGAGACGCTTATGTGTTGGTGGTAGAAAAAAGCTGCGTGGCCATAAGAAAGTTTCCGCAAGCGTCTAAGATCTTTTCCAGAAAACTTGTTTATGAGTGAAAATGCCGTAAGCCCCAAGGTGTTTAAACCATTAGCTTGCGTTAGTTGTGTAGCCAAGTTACTGGCTTCAAATTAAAAAATAATAATAATTGCAAATGTTCGAAAGCCTTCGAAGTTCGAAATTGGAGCTTTGGTAAAAAATTATTTTTAATTATTGCATGTAAAAAGCAAAAAAAGTAAAATTACACACGTGGTCCGCCTTTTTCTCTTATTTATATGGTATACAACTTTTTTTTTGTGGAAACTTATATTACAGGTGCTATAAAGGGTCAAAGGTCAGATCTTCGAAA
>NW_016190599.1:0-3728 GCF_001687245.7 Rhagoletis zephyria | reverse complement strand
TTGTCGCCTCTCCACTTGGTATGCCTTGCAGGTCGCACTGTTTGAACTGGGTATTGGAAACGCAAGCCAGGTTATTGGTGGTAGAACACACATTACAGACCGCCAAAGTCGTAATCGGGCAATTGACAGCGAGCAGGAACACGCCCAACAAAAACTAGATCAAACGTATGTAGGTATTAATGGGCAGCAGGTGCAGGTGGGAACCAAAATTTGCGCTTACCTGCCACGTAATAATTGCGGACATAATGGAATTTTATTATAACTTAATCCTTTAGTATTATACTTTGAAGAATGCTCGGCTTTTATTATCTAAGTACATATACCTCTTGCGTTCGAATAGCATTGAGCTTCATTTGCAACTAAAAATGCAATAGAATTATTGGCTCGATTTAAACTATCCACTACTAGCTCTCGGCTTTCTTATCGGTGCATCTAATGCAGTTGCAACGTAATCCACGTCTATAAACTAACTGTTTTATATGAAAGTCAAATATTTAATATCTAATAAATATTATTTAATTTGCACAATAACAACAACCAACTATCGCTGGTCATACGTCACAAGTCACCACAACATTTGCGTATAACACATTTTGTTCTCCCTGAAAATACACATATTTACATACATACTACAAATGTATAAATAAATAAATATATTTGAAGGTCTTCTTTAAGCTCATCACATACACGATATTGCAGCCGTTTCTTCCTTGATATTCTGTCAGAAAGATTGCGTACCAGTTAGAGGCTTTAAATTCATCGGCTCTTAAAACTCGAACGTTTCATACTTTTTTGAATCGCAGCAAATTTAAATTATTACAATGAAGGAATGAAGTTATTTTTCGGTAAAGGAGGAAAATATAGTGTTCTCGTTTATAGAGTACACATATGAGCAACTGTAAGCGAAATACATACATACATATGTAATAACCCATTATACTATGGTCTAAATGCCTGTTTTTTTTGGCCAAAAATAACATTTTACATGTGTTAACATATCTTTTTTCTTGTTGCTATATTTCAGATAATACCATAGTAAAACATAACAAAAGCTAAATTTTGTTTTTGTAAAGGGCCATAAGTTGGTATGGAGACTAAATCTACGAGCAAGTAGAGATGTATGTCTTAAATTTTACCTTTACATAAGCTAGGTTTAGCTAAGATACAGTTATTAAAAAATAAAACTATTATGTATTGTGAGCATTGTATAAATTGTTTTTTTTTTTTACTTAGTGGTATTTTTTTTTCTTTCATACGAATACTTAATCAAACTACAAAAAGTCAAGGGTTAAAATGTTTTACTTACAAAAAATTTGGGAAACCTACTTAGTATTTAGCCATAATTAGTTTTGGCCAGAACAACAGACCTATTTCAGGCCTATCAGGCCGGGTTTCCTTGCCATAGAAACCGCCTAAATCTGATAAACTTGGGCTCCCTTGTTGCATCAAAAGCATTGGAATTTGGTTATTTAGGCGGAGTAATGATGTAAAACTGTTTTTTAAAGCAATCTCGCACCTCACTGTTTTTATTCCCAATAAATAAGATGACTTCTGCCAAAATTAAGATTTTGCTTTGTTATTTTCGTTTTCTACCTTCTGGGGTGCGTTGTGCAAACATTTATTTTATAATTTTTCGGTTGAATTTTTGGAGCATTTGAAATTGCACTTTAGAGAGCCGTAATACTTTCTCAATCATAAAGTTAAATCAAACAACATTCATCCCTTAAAAACTCGCAAATAAAATCATTGAATGCGTTGGAGTCATTAAGGACAAAGCTTTTCTCTGAAGAAAGCTGTGAAAGCTTTATAGTCAGGCGTACAAAATCCGGTCATGGCTCTTAACGTTTTGCTTTTACTTTTTGAGAATTTTCTAAGCACGAAACATTCGTTACCAACATTGTGATGCCAAGAACACCACTTTTTTCTATCAATTTGGTTCGGTATCACCTGGCAACGGACCTTCTACCATTTCCGTGTAGACTTGGTGTTTTATTTCCATTTCATTCTTGCTCTGTGATACTGAAAATGTAAATGAAGTGCTCTTTAAGGCGTTCCGTTGGATGCTTCCCTCACTGCGCCTATTCAAGGCACTCAAATTTTAAAGGATACACTTTGTATTAAAAAAAAACACCTAGTATCGATGGTTTTAGAACTTTTATCGAGAATCGAACTGTCTTCAAAATAAGAATGAGAATTAAGTTACTGCGAGATATAAGCCCGATTCTTGAAGGAAGATAATGTGGCTATTCAAGCGAATGCTGTATGTATACTTCATATGGCTGCTTCAAGCGTTTATCTAGTTTGATGCATACAAAAAATTTCCGTTGCTTGAGAATGACGATGGCGCAACACCGAAACCGGTTTGTCTTCAAACCAAAGCTTGACAAGGTAGAAGCAATCCGTTCCGAAATACATCGTACCCTTCGGAGAAACCAAACATCGCCAGCAATTGATAACACTTATGAACTGCATACATTCATATTTATTTAACAAATCCAACTTCGTAAATCTATTTATTATTTTTCTATTTTATTTATTTTTTGCTTAGAAATATTTGCAAACTTGTAACTACATACCTACATAAATACTTTCGAAAACTTAAGACAATTTAGCTAGAGCCCACTTCAATCGAAATCTACATCCATATTCCTGAGTGACAACACCCGAGTGGTACCGACGCAACGTGTTGGTATGACGGCTGTGCAGAGACGCGAACTTTCGTTAAAATATGTGGCACCAGGGCAGGTGTACAGCGCTCCACTCCAGACGCCGTTATTAATAAAGCAATAGACATACCTAAAAAAAAAAATGATTTGTATTATTTTGAAATGTAAATGCACAGCATGGTAAGTAAATAAGTGTAAGGGCAGTGTACTAACTGTCTACAGCTGGTAGTCTGCCCATTGCCGGCAGGAAAGCGACCACTTTGTTGCATCGATTGACAGTACGCGGCCGGATTTGTCACACTGGTCGAGGGCGCAGTAGTGGTTGTTGTTACTGTCTCATCAACACTGGGGCACGTGGCCACAACCTAAATAGTAACAAAATAGATATATGTATTATTAATTAACCAAATATGTATTATTTAATTGGCTCACCCCTAATGTGGCACTACCACAGATGTATGCATAATCAGTGCTGCAAATGTGATCTGGCTCACAGGAGCCGGTCAAGTTACTGACTGTTGTTGTGCCCAGACACAAGGCGTATGTGCCGACGCCAGTGCAGGCAAAGGTATTGGTAGCATCGCAGGTGTTACAATCTGCACAATCAGCTACCACACCGACGCCGCCACTGGGCTGGCAAATGCTCGTGGTAGCTGTGGAGCAAACATATCCTGTGGGGCAATCTAGCGCATTCGCAATTGGTGAGCCATTGTCGCACACCTTAAATTGGCTGTTGGAGACGCAAGCCAGATTAGTTTCAGCAGAGCAGGTATTGCAGGCGGCGTGCGTGAAAGTCGGCCAATTGACACAGAGAAGCAGCAAACTCAAAAGAAACTAAATGGGAAATGTGTGAGTGTTGCGAAGAGCGAAATAAATTGCATATATTTCTAGAACTGATATTTAGTATCTATCACTTACCCGTCGCGTAATGAACTCCGACATAATCGAATATTTTTTAACTTTATAAATTTTGTTGAATACTCTTACTTCGAAATAAGCTTGGCAGTACTTTTTATAAGTCCGCTTGCATCAATTCCAAATTCATTTGCAACTAAAAATGTA
>NW_016190597.1:0-3728 GCF_001687245.7 Rhagoletis zephyria | reverse complement strand
TTTATTGTTCTGCTCTGCAATTCTCCTCCACAATGCAACACTAACCGGTGCTTGAATGGCACTTGTAAACGCTTTGCCATCAGCGATAAGTGTATGGCGAAAGTGAGCTTGTGTTGTTGTGTGTTGTTGTGTATTGTGAGCTCCGCCCGCTCATAATAACGGGTGATTTTTTTGAGGTTAGGATTTTCATGCATTAGTATTTGACAGATCACGTGGGATTTCAGACATGGTGTCAAAGAGAAAGATGCTCAGTATGCTTTGAAATTTCAAGAACTGAAGCCGAACGATCTGCCACAACGTCGAATTTTCAGTGAATGGGCCCTAGAAAAGTTGGCAGAAAATCCGCTTTTTTATCGACAAATTTTGTTCAGCGATGAGGCTCATTTCTGGTTGAATGGCTTCGTAAATAAGCAAAATTGCCGCATTTGGAGTGAAGAGCAACCAGAAGCCGTTCAAGAACTGCCCATGCATCCCGAAAAATGCACTGTTTGGTGTGGTTTGTACGCTNATAAAGAACCGATGAGATTTTGCAAATTTTATGCGTTTTTTTTAAAAAAAAAGTTATCAAGCTCTTAAAAAATCACCCGTTAGTATTGATAATTTGCAGGCGGTTGGCAGTCCTTAGAGATATATTCAGTATGGTATGCCAATGTTTTCTGTTGTTGCTGTTGTTGTTTTTCTAATAGTCGGTGAGTTAATACCGTCAGCATGCTATATCATATGAAAGCTCTAAGTTAGCAAACCTACACATATACATACTACACCAACACTTATGTACATATGTTTACAAATGCATGCACAGAAAATACCAATTCACAGTTGCAGGAAGCAATAAAAAGGATATAAAGTAGTAAAAGCGGCACGCCAATGCTTGCATACAAATTAAGAATGTGCTTATGTGTGAGTGCATGAATTTACCCTGTAGAAAAAAAATATCAACTGATAAAAAATAACCCACTTGTAGATAGTTTTTTTGCGGGATTTCTATAAAATATATAACTTGTAGTTAGCTACAAAAAGTTAACTTGAAACTAGTTGACAAGTATTGCAGGAGTAATGAAGGAAATTGTTTTCTTTAAACGCTTTTCTATTTAAATATGCTGCACTTCGCAAATACTTTTTCGAATTGAGGACAAATAAAAGGACAATAAAAGGAGGAAGTTATGTCTGACGGAGTTCGAATATGGGAAGACCTACGGCAGAATATGTAAACAAATATGAAATGTAATAACCCTGCAGGAAATGGGACTAGTTTGTAGCTAACTATTAACTAACTAGCATTCGACTAGTGGTAACTAATTTATTAACTACTTCCTTTGGCCGCAACTAACTACTTTTGAAGGGCGATGGCCGGAAAGTAGTGAGAACTGGTTTCCTCTGCATTAGATGTCAACTAACTTGTAGATAAGTAATTTTGGACATAAATATCAATAAGAAAAACAAAATATTTTTTTCACTTTTTTACTTTTCTATTTATTTATTTATCTACTGTTTACATTTTCTGCTGTAGGTGGTCTCATATTCGAACACCGTCAGACATAACTTCAAAATGATAATGTAAAATTTCGCTCTTCCTTTTTATATGTCCTGTATACGAGAAAGAATCTGCGAAGTTCAGAAAAAAAGTCTTTTGAAAGTAATTTTTGTGTGGATATTTAAATAGAAACTTGTAAAGAAAAAAAATCCCGATAAATTCTGCACGACTCTTGCATGACTTTACAACTAACTTAAAGCTAGTTTTGTCATAGCTAGTTAAAAGTTAGTTATTTATCGAACTCCTTCAAAAAAAGCTAACTAAAAGTAGGTTATTTTTTAATAAATTGATAATTTTTTTTCTGCAGGGTAGTACGAAAGCGACAATTGTAAGCGACCCCGCTGCAGGGTACATACTACCTCATATGTATGTATGGATGCGTGTACATATATGTATGTGTAAACAGTTAGTTTAATATGCATTTATAAACACTTGCGCATATTTATGGCGTATTTGTTCAAACATATGTATGCGCGCTGAGTCAGCTAAAATGTTGTTGTGCATTTAAAAGTAGGCGCTGACTGTCGTGTTGGTCTACTTTTTCTGCATTGTAGTAGCTTAGAAGAGTGGCTTATTTTAAATGTAGGATATTGAGCTAAATCCCAGTAATAGAAAGTAGAGTATATATGCCCAACAGATTATTTTAAATTGTTACTCATTACGAAAGTAAATCTTCGCCTAGTCGAAGTTCTTAAGTTGAGTCGTCAAAGCGAAAGCAAATTCATATAATCGCCAAACCCTTTTTAAATTAAATTTTGTGGTTACGTATTGTTGGTATCAGCTGGAAGGACTGATTAATTTCCAACTCGATCGGTGGCACTGTTACCGCGAATTTGTTTTCTAAATTGTTTTTTTTTTTAATTTTTGCTAGATTTCCTATCTAAAACTGCATGCTTGATAAACTTTTGGACCTGCTAGATTAGATTAGCTCCCAACAATTGATGTTTGCCAACAATTTATCGCAAATTTTTCGAACCGCCCCACCGCTGTTGTCTATAATTCACCAAGTAATTACATGCCATATCATAATGGAAAAGCCTTCAATGATCGAGAAGTGCTTAAAATTATATAACGAAATGATAGAATGAACAAACTAAATTTTCATTGACATTGAAATTTTCATTTTCACTTCACGGTTCCATAGAACCAGAATTGGCCCTCTGCCTTATGCAAATCATTTTGATATTTCTATCTTTGCTGTTTTACAGATGGTTTCACCAGCAATTTAAATGAAAAATGCTTTTTAAGTTTCTGTCAATTTCCATATAAAATTGTAAAAATTGAAATATTTATTCAGAAGGCTAAGTGTTTGTTAAAACACGTCCGTCGCTCTCGCTATCAAATATCGAATGTTTCTTTATTCCGCTAACTATTTACAAGATGGTGTCCTGGGCGGTCAAGCCTTAAGGGCTAGGCCCATTACTCTGTCAGTAATGGTATAAACATAAATCACCTTAGGGCGGGTATACTATATATATATTCTTACAAAATTAAAATAATTTTTCACTTAAATTGCTTTCGTGAAATCGCCTGTTAGAAATTTTCAATTAAATTATTTTATGTCGCCAAATAAAATTTGTAGGTATGGGTCTTTGATTGAAGGCTGTTTACGGCTGATCACTTCGTTCCAACGTCTTGGACACTTTTGGTACTGCTCACCAGGCTTGCTGCCTTATTTTCCGATAGAAAGCATTCTTTCAGTTGAAAAGAAGCCTCCTTTCCACCCACCTTTTACAATTTTACATAAATATTTTTTTCATTTCGCGCTTTTGGCTTCAAATTTTGCAGCAAAAGTTTCGCGAGCGTGTACTCTTTTTTCTGCTCAAATCTAGTTCGCTACTTACTCCCTAAAAGCACACTTTTGCGCAATCGGAATGCCAAGACTTTGTAATGCATTGTACATACTTTAGCAAATCCAGGTGCATTCGCACATTCTTACACACAAATATCTATACTCGGATGTACTTGTGAGCTCTTTTTTTTTGCTTCCTGGCAATGCAGCACACATGTTTGCGAGTTTTATTGAATGAGCACAATGGAGATCATGTGCAAATGTCCTTAAAATTTATAAACAGATTTCTTATCGAAGATTTATCGCCGGCAATCTAATAAATTACGGTAAAGTGCAAAACGCAAATGTGATCAACAAATGCAACAACAAAAAGCACTACAAACACAAACTGGAGCATAGTGG
>NW_016190596.1:0-3728 GCF_001687245.7 Rhagoletis zephyria | reverse complement strand
TCTCTTCAAATGTTTGGGGTAAAGCACTCAAGCTTGGTATGGAAATGCAAATGTATATTGAAATTGAAATATTGAAATTATTATTATTATTATTATTATTATTATAACACAATTAAGACATAGTCTTTTACAGTGCCGTATTTTACATTTCTGAAAACTTAACCTAGTTAAATAAACTATAGATTTATAAAGAAATAATAGGATGAAAAATCAAAATCATTCGATAATATAACAGTTGTCAAGACTTAGTTTGTAAAGACAGAAGCTGAATTTCTTTATTCATTCTGAACGTTTGGAATAAACTTTTTTGTTTACTTATTCTTTAGAACGTTCCTGATGATATGTTAACGTATATTTCAAACGTATTCTGTTTATTCCGGCTGTGAAATGGGATTATCCGGAATGTATAAAGAAACGCAGCCAGAATGTACAGCCAATTTGAGCCGCCTTGGATTTGATTCCAATTTTAATTTGTTAGGCAATGAGTTCCACAACTGTACGGCTCTAACGAAGAACATTCTAGATGCAACTGAAGACTTAAAATAAGGTACAATAAGATTGCATGTACGAGTTGATTGGGCAAATGTTAATTTAGAAAAAAGATAATTCGGGCAACGGGTGTAGATTAATTTATACATAAATAATACTAAACGGCGGTCAAAGAATTTAGATAAGCTGCAGTCAGTAATTTGCGTCGAAAGTTGAGAAATATGGTCAAATTTTCTTTTGAGGTATGCATATCTGGCAGCATTGTTGATTAATAATTGATATTTGTCTAGAGACGCTTTATCCAGACAACCATATATCAACTCTTGGTACGATATAATAGGCATTAATAGCTTTTTAACGAGCATGAGTTTAGTGTCTTGGTGAACATAAGAAGCAGTTTTCCCAAGCTGTCTCAATGCAAAATACCACTTACTAACTGATTCGTTGACATGATCTACACACGTTAGGGTAGTGTTCAGTTTAAAGCCAAGGGTTTTGACAACTTTCTCGAACTTTACAACATTCCCATTCAATACGATTGAAGAAACATCATCAAGGATGTAGGGAATATGTGAAATGACTATTGCCTGTGTTTTGGACGCATTAGGGTTAAGTTTATTATGTTTCGACCACCGAGAAATAGATTCCAAGTCCTCGTTAATTAACCAAATCTTCCACCAGGCCCAGAGGGGCTGAGAGGTATATTTGTGCATCATCGGCATACAGATGAATAGATAGACATTTTTGCAGCATTTTTCTATGTCATTGATGTATAAACTGAATAAAACCGGACCAAGAATAGACCCTTGCGGTACACCAGACTTTACCGGCATTAAACTTGAGTTGTTACCCCCAGATACAACTTTCTGTCGTCTGTCTGTCAAATAGCTTTCTATAAGTCTTACTGCATCATTGCTGAATCTAAAAAATATGTCAAGCTTTTTGAGAAGAATTCTATGACAAACTGTATCAAACGCTTTGGAAAAATCTAATAACGTGAGTATTGTAAGGTCCCCTTTGTCAAAGAATGGTCGTATATCCTCTGTAATCTTGAGCATAGCAGTTGAACAGCTATGTCCTCGGCGATATCCTGATTGATATGGAGATAACAGGCCGTTGTCTGTCAAATAATTCATAATTAGATTTAGCAACAGTTTCTCAAAAACCTTTGATAAGGACGGCAGAATACTAATTGGCCAAAAGTCGGAGGGCTGCGAAGCATTACTCTTTTTCGCTACCGGTATAATATTAGCCACCTTCCAGGCGTCAGGATATTAGTGATGTTAACGAACAGTTGATTATATGCGTTAAGGGTGATGTTATATAAGGTAAAATTAGTTTAATAAACCTCAAGCATTAGATTTAATTGAACTAATGCATTGTATAATGTCAGATTCACTGACATTTGAAAAGTTAAATTCGATGCCAAAACCTTGTGAAAGATTGTCACCAAACATAAAAACCTCATTTCCTTTTGTCGGTTTAATCGTAAAATAATCATTCATGATATCAACATCAATCGCGCATTCAGATTATACATTAGATTTTACCCCAAGGTGCTTTAAGTTATTCCACATGACTTTTGATGGAAGATTTACATTCAGTTTGTTCTGGAAGTAACATCTTTTGGCATCACGAGTTACTTTAGTAGCCCTGTTCCGCAAAAGTTTATACATCCAGTTTTCTTCAGAACTATTTTTCTTCCAAGAAGAATAGCCCTTATTTCGGGCCCTAATCGCTTTAAGCACGTCCCTGTTGAACCATGGCTGTTTGTTATTATTGACTTTAATTTTTCTTACCGGAACATATTTGTCAAAAAGATAGCTAACTAACTTGGAAAAATATTCAACCTTTTCGTTAACATCAGCGAAATACCAGCAATCATTCCAAGGAAGAGTGGAGGCTTTACTAGCTAAATCTTTGATATTAATTCCGTTAAAATCACGAAGATACAAGTAATTAGGTGAAATGTTTCTCATACACTTAAGCATTAAATTATAACTAAGAAATATTAAGTTGTGGTCGATTACACCACTGAGAGAAAGCTGTTCAAAATGTGAGACGCTAGTTGTATCAGAAACACAGAACAAGTCTTATAGACTAGGCTTACAGTGGGGTCCAAAACGAGTAGGCAGCTTGTTTATAACATTTAAACCAACACTTGACAGATTATCTAACAAATTCTTGGTACGATCATTTTCAACGAGCAAATCAACATTCAAATCACCACACAACAGTATATGTTCATAAACTGCACTGTATTTATAAATAGTTTGAAACAAGTTACCTAAATCACATAACTTGCTAGGATTATATATACATATCACAAGGCAGCTTAGTAAATTATTGTGAAATTCCACTATCAAAAACTCCACTGGGTCAAGGTGATCAGATTTGTGCACTATTTTACATTGCAGTGTACTCTTATAATATACTGCTATGCCACCACCACGCTTAGCCAGATGCCTATCAATTTCTTACAACAGCGAAACTAATACCATACTCATGGAGAAAAATGAGAGTTATTGGAAAAGGTGGTGTGGCAACTCCCATGCAAATTGATTTTTCTATGCTGCATATCTCTGGAGGTGTTTATTGCAGAGGACTGGAACTTGGCATCGAGATGTGTATACAAAATTAATATCATACTCATAGATAAGAATTTGTGTTATTCGAAAAGGGGACATGGTTCCTGCGTACAAATTTACTGTTTTATGCTGCTTATCTCTAGAGGTGTTCATGGTAGAGAGTACTGGGACTTGGTACTGGGGTATGTAAAATCAATTCTAAATTCATGGAAGAAGATTAGGGTTATAAGAAAAAGGGGCGCGGCACCTCCAGTACAAATTAACTTTTTCTTGCCACATATCTCTGGCAGTGATGGGCACACCTAAATACTTTTGTACTGAAAGTACCACTTTGGGTACTAAATACACAAATACTTAGTATTTTGAGATGACTAAATACCCAAGTACTATTTACGTAGGTATTTAGGAGCTGCTAAATACCCAAGTACTATTTACTTAGGTATTTAGGTGGTGCTAAATACTCAAGGTATTTAGGTATTTAGGAGCTATAAGATATTAAAGTAAGAAAAACTAGAGTATTTAGAAGTTGCTAGATACCAAANTATTTAGGTATTTAGGAGCTATAAGATATTAAAGTAAGAAAAACTAGAGTATTTAGAAGTTGCTAGATACCAAAGTACAAAAAACGAAAGTATTTAGCAGGTGCTAAAT
>NW_016190595.1:0-3728 GCF_001687245.7 Rhagoletis zephyria | reverse complement strand
ACCCTTAGCCCTCCTTAACTCCATTCGAGTTGTTAATGAAATTAGAAGGATAGCTTAGTTTATGGTGGTTGCCATTCTGCACAGCCAACAAGAAAGTACACCTCGACCAGTAAGACGTATGTATTCTATCGCTTATTCTGTTCCCTTGGTTTCCCGTGGAATGTGACCAGCAGGGTTTGTTTTAATATTGCGGATGTTCACACATTAAATACCAGCGAAACATCGAAAGAAGTATAAACAAAAAACTATTAAACTAGTTTTTTGTCATGGTGGGATGGGGGCAGAAGAAGTGTTCATAGTTGTCGAAATTTGTTCAGGCGGGTTGTCCTTTCTGATTTGCGTTTTTTTTTGTTCCATGAATATTGACCTAGTAGGTGCGCATGAAGATATGGAGTTGTCTGCATAGGTGTCTTCCTTCAAGCTCATACCACACTGAAAATAAAATTTCGTAAAAATGCTAGGAAAATCTTTCGTAGTCTTGGTTTTTGTATGTACAACGTATGAAACTTTCGTTCACAATACGAACACATTTTTCACAATGAAACAAGATTTTACGAACCGTTCATAAATAGATATAAAGAAAGGAGTTTTCAAAGGCATTTTCTAGTACAATTTATGGAAACTTTCGTTTATTTTACAAAACACATGCATAGATTATCGAACGTGTGCTTTTAAAATATACGAAATCTACAATTCTGTATTCGTTTTATTTATTAAATTATTTCATAGTACTTATGCAAAAACATGTGGAATATACTAAATTGCCGGCAGTTGAATATTTCGTCATATTTTTGTGTAATTTTCGCGTGTCATTGCGAAATTACCTGTTGGCTGCTCTAAGACTTAGGTATAATATAAATTTAAATGTTTTATAAAGGAATTTGCTGGATAAAAAATACAATAAAAAATGAAATATTAATTTGTGATTTTGATAAACATTGCTACCTGTGATTGCTAGCTGGCAAAGGTAGGTGAGTGAATTTTAAGTTTTGTTTTTTTGCTTTTGTTTTGTTGCTTTTTATTGTTGTTGTTTTATTATTGCATTGAAATTGAAACAAATCTAACACCCATGGCCATGCGGAATGGTAGCGCACACTGCTGACCACTATACCACAGCGGCCTCCAATCGTCCAATCGGAATACAATTTAAAAATAATGAATATCCATTTAATTTTAAACTGTATGAATTGTACTACAGTGGTAACACAAATTTACCATAAAACTATGGGCGGATGAATAGCGCATTTATCTGTCTATACCCGTATTTTTCAATCAAAATTTAGATGTGCTATAAAATTTTTTTGATATTTTAAACAAGTGTGAAAATATTTCATTTTTTATTTACAGATGGAAAGTATATGCATACTCAGGGACTATAAAAACCATATGTTGATCATTAATCCTAAGCGTTTTCGAAAGATGTACGCAAGTTTTCGTTAGATTTACGCAGATTTTTTTTTTCAGTGTATACGTCACCCTTTCGTTAGCAATAACTACTACCAGATCGTAGGCAAATAGAAATTTTTGTACGCAAATACTGAAGTACTGTTGTGCTCCAAAATGGCAAATTGCTGTGCTTCTTTCTCATTATCAAGCTTTAGCAGGAGGTACTTTGGATTTAGCGTACCTGAGTTTTGCTGATTTACTCCAAATGGTTAGCCGTAAACCAGAGAGATGCATTTGTAGGATTTCAAACAGTAGCACAGTAAATTCCCAGGCATTTTCCGTTGATATGTGTGAAATTTAGTACTTATATACATACATACATCCAAGTGAATATTCATGTCGCTTACAGTGGCGAGTGATTAATGTGAATTTTCCCAGAGATTTTGCTTTTCTTTCGTAACCCACTTTACGAAATCCCTTAACAAGTGTTGCTTGGTTGTTTGATCACATTTCCAGTAAGCTGGAAGGCAGAGTTCTGGGTTGTTAATGTGCAATGACGTAAACATTTTCGGTGAAAATGAGTATCTGCAGTATAATTGTCCTAGTGAGCTCTCCATTCGAGGATATTCAATTTGTAATAAAACCAATTGCTATGCAGCTTTCTACGAACAAAATGTGGAGTGAAGGTAGGGCGATAAGGGCATTTCTTCGATTGAATTGTAAATATACATATATACAAAGATATAAGGAGATATTGTCTTCGGCAATGCAAAAGTACTTAATTGCTTAAACGTTTTCCGGAGAGGCAAGAAACTGTTTCATTTAGAGTGGAAATGGTTGCCAGACTCTCCTGGGGATATCGATAAATCTTCCAATCTTTAAGGTTTAACTAATGTGCAATGTCCTTACATTTGTCATATTAAACAACTGAGAAAACATTCATACATATATAGCGCGTCACACAAATATGTTCTGTTAATTACAGACTTACTAACAGGGCATACCATTTTGCCATTTTCTGCAATGGTGCAATATTCAACTCTTTCAGCTCAAAACTTCAGCAATGATTGCCTGTCGTTAGCCACGCAATTGTATCTTCATTGTTCACATCCGTTTGTCCCAGGTTGCTCACTATTTGATTCGATTGAAGCTGAAATCAAAACCGAAACCAAAATACATTGGCAATCGCATATTCGTACATCTACATATGTATGTATGTATGTATGTATGTATGTATGTATGTATGTATAGAAAACGGCACAAAGGCGTCGGATATTAAAATGCGGTTAAATTTGAGTAGAGCCACTCGTGCTGGATTGCCAACTTCCATGCGAATCGAAACCCCCCCAGCAGCCCTCGTCGCAATCTATTCTATGAAAGAGTCAAAGCGCCTCAAACAGAACGCATTGCTGCCAAGCATTGAAACGCATGACAGTTTTGCTGGCAGCTGCTTTCGACGTTGAATTGGGCAGCTGAGTGGCCGACAAATGTTGTGTGTGCTCCAATGTTCCAAATGTCGACGGATCGGACGCATGCCAACTGCAATGAACGCACATGGACAAATGGTCAGTGAACACAGGCAGGACTTTATAAATCAATACTGGTTTGTATGGACTCATGGGAGAGGTTTCTGCCTCCATTCGTTAAAGTAAAATCGTTTTACATTTCAAAATTGGCCCGTGTTGGGACTTGATAAACTTGATTTGATGACTGTTACTCGAATTTCGGAAAATGCTTAAGTGAGATTTAATTTCTACAAGAAGGGCGCTGGCAGGTGCAGTCAAAGGGAGTGGGATTTGTTCACGACTTGATCACCTCATGGCAGCAGCTTGGAAATTATTCAAAATTATAAATTATCAACTGGTGGTTTGTGGTGTAATTTTCTCTCGTATTTTAGCTTTCTCGTAGTTAGGCCTTTAGTGGTAGTGCATTTCAAATTTCACAAGCGCTACATAGCGAAAGTTAAATAGAATTATTCCTTTCACTATCTGGATAGCGGTTAAGTGGTAATGCATTTCATCCCATTTAATGCAGAACACACTTCGCGGTTTTTGATACCGATGATGTNCCTGAACGGTTCAGTTCTGCAGCTCTTATTATCTTCTCCAACATCAGATTAAAGAAGTCACATGAAAGGGAGTCGCCCTGTCCGAAACCCCGTTTAGTGGCGAACGGCTCGGGGAGGTCTCTCCCAATTCTGACGGGGCTAATGGTATTCGTCAACGCCATTTTACACAGCTGTGTCAGTTTGGCGGCCTAAAGCCACACTTATAAGGCCCAATCAGTTCATTGACGGGGTCACCTTTCTTGTGGATTGGGCAGAACACACTTAAATTCCAGTC
>NW_016190593.1:0-3729 GCF_001687245.7 Rhagoletis zephyria | reverse complement strand
AACGAAATAGTAACGTACAATATAGTTTATTTTCGTACACTGGTTTTAATACAAACGAAAAAAATTAAAATTTTTATTATTATTTTTTTTTAATATTTTCCCTTTTTAAGTTTGAATTATTTTCATAAAACTTCCACAGTAAATATCTAAAAATTTTGATGCGATACGGATTTTCTGACAACGGTCGTAATCTAGAGATCAAAATTAAGTTTAAGTGTTTGGTNTTTCGTATTGTACCGAACTGTTGAAGTAATAAACGAAACGAAATAGTAACGTACAATATAGTTTATTTTCGTACACTTGTTTTAATACAAACGAAAAAAATTAAAATTTTTATTATTATTTTTTTTTAATATTTTCCCTTTTTAAGTTTGAATTCTTTTCATAAAACTTCCACAGTAAATATCTTAAAATTTTGATGCGATACGGATTTTCTGACAACGGTCGTAATCTAGAGATCAAAATTAAGTTTAAGTGTTTGGCCGTCTAGCTGATACATGTTTGCCTCCCTATTGTGTGATTAAATAGGTCATAGTTTTCTAATTTCTTGATTTCTATTATATACAAAAATATATATTTAATTACATATATGCATTTTGGAAAACAAATATTAAATTCGTTATCGGTTTCAATACAATCCATAATTATTTTAAAAAAGTACTCCGCCATGTTGTATCCGCCACTTTGAATTTTGAATATTTAATACCAGTTTCAAAATCAACGCCCACGAATGGTCCTGGATACCAGGTTTCGTTATAATCAATAATTAAACAAACGTCGTCTACCATATTGGATCCGCCATTTTCAATTTTGAAAATGTAATACATATTTCGAAAACAGTAATAACGAAATCCCCTAAATACCAACTTCCCGGGGATATTTAACTTGGAGGAAGGGTAGCGAGAGCCCGCCGCATAAAAAATTGTCCTAAGGACAACATAAAAAAGCCTCGGGGACTACCTTCACTAATATTAATGAACCTCGCAGATGGAACATAGATTGTTTATAGGAAAGGTTCTTCNTTGATTTCTATTATATACAAAAATATATATTTAATTACATATATGCATTTTGGGAAACAAATATTAAAATCGTTATCAGTTTCAATACAATCCATAATTATTTAAAAAAAGTCCTCCACCAGTTTCAAAATCAACGCCCACGAATGGTCCTGGAGACCAGGTTTCGTTATAATCAATAATTAAACAAACGTCGTCTACCATATTGGATCCGCCATTTTTAATTTTGAAAATGCAATACATATTTCGAAAACAGTAATAACGAAACCCCCTAAATACCAACTTCCATTGAAATCTGTCAAATACATACAGAGAAAACATTTTTGTCGTCCTATATTCTCGATTCGTCCCTATGTGCGCCGGGATATTTAACTTGGTACAAGGGTAGCGAAAGCCCGCCGCATAAAAAATTGTCCAAAGGACAACATAAAAAAAGCCTCGGGGACTACCTTCACTAATATTAATGAAACTCGCAGACGGAACATATATTGTTTATAGGAAAGGATCTTTTATCCAACTGCTTAGTGTCATAACTAGGCTTCGGATTTGCGATGGACAGGACGCGGATACAAAAAAATATTTACCTGCTATATATTTGGTTCGTGGTTGTGAGAGAACTAATTTATGTGTTACTCAAGACGGAATAGAACGAACGTTTCTATGAGCGCCAGCCCGGATGTTCAAATAGTGGTTGGCCACTTTAACGCCAGGGTGGGCAAAAATCTCCTCCGAAAAATGAGAGAGACTTATCGGCTACGCGATGTGCTAGGCATCATTATTGACGTGCGGCAGGCGGTAAAATTTCTAAGTCGAAAAGCTGCAGTAACGACGGAGCCGAGAAGTTTCGCAACCGGCTCTAAATCTTGTTTAAACAAGTAACTTCTCATCATCTGGATTTAAATGAGCAATCACATAGTAATACTGCGAAAAATGAAGTGATGTTATTAGCAACCACATNCAAAAAAATATTTACCTGCTATATATTTGGTTCGTGGTTGTGAGAGAACTTCGAAAACTTGTAACCAGATTCATCACAGTCTAATTTATGTGTTACTCAAGACGGAATAGAACGAACGTTTCTATGAGCGCCAGCCCGGATGTTCAAATCGTGGTTGGCCACTTTAACGCCAGGGTGGGCAAAAATCTCCTCCGAAAAATGAGAGAGACTTATCGGCTTCGCGATGTGCTAGGCATCATTATTGACGTGCGGCAGGCGGTAAAATTTCTAAGTCGAAAAGCTGCAGTAAGGACGGAGCCGAGAATCAATCTCTCAATCTCTCTTAATCTTGCTTAAACAAGTAACTTCTCATCATCTGGATTTAAATGAGCAATCACATAGTAATACTGCGAAAAATGAAGTGATGTTATTAGCAACCACACTTTTTGCTTTTTCATTTGGTATAACAAAGAGTGTCGCGCCACATATGCAGAGAAAGATGCTGCTTATGAAGCCTCCCTACAGTTAATGACGATGCAGGGAAAAGAGGAGAGAAGAGAGACGCCATTTTAAGAAAACGAAAAGAGATGGGCGAAAGACGTGACTACGAAGAGCTTGAGATGCTGGAAGGCAGGTTCGGAAAAGCTGGCGGCAATCAAAGGGTTTCAAGGACAGACGTCCAGAGTACAGTTGAAGCGAACACTTCTCAACGCATTTGAATAGCGACATAGGAATAAGAAAAATAACAGAACCACTGGAGCCTAGATATTTTTTGAAAAGGTTTGCGGCCAATAATTCTAGAGGAAGTATTGGTAGTTTGGAGAAATTAGTTCCTTAACTCTCATTCCAAATAAGTATGTATGTTGACACATAAAAGGACAAAAGAAAATTGTCAGAACGAGCGCTAGTATATCGGACCTGCTAACAGACTTAATCCTATGTCTTGAGAGCGGAACCCGACATCGAAGGTAGCTAAGTCGCCGATGAGGTAAGAAATAAAGCTTCTTCAACCGAACCATTTTGTCACCATAGTTAGTTATCATTAAAATTTAGTTGCTTAGAGGGGTTAATCAGTACGCAGTAAGTGCTGCAGATCTGTAGGTGGCCTTGGATAAGGTACATATCGTTACCCTTNAACAAAGAGTGTCGCGCCACATATGCAGAGAAAGATGCTGCTTATGAAGCCTCCCTACAGTTAATGACGATGCAGAGAAAAGAGGAGAGAAGAGAGACGCCATTTTAAGAAAAAGAAAAGAGATGGGCGAAAGACGTGACTACGAAGAGCTTGAGATGCTGGAAGGCAGGTTCGAATATTTCATCAGAGTACAGTTGAAGCGAACACTTCTCAACGCATTTGAATAGCGATATAGGAATAAGAAAAATAACAGAACCACTAGAGCCTAGATATTGTTTGAAAAGGTTTGCGGCAAATAATTCTAGAGGAAGTATTGGTAGTTTGGAGAAATTAGTTCCTTAAATATTTCAAAGTGCTAGTACAAAAGTAGCGGAGTTGCAAAACACTTTTCAAAACGCCTTACCTGTTTTTGATATTCTTTTATAAAACACATACTAATTTCTGTGTAAAAATAAGCAAGTTTATTTCACTAAATAAATTAAATTCTCGCCCAACATTCGGAAGAAATTATTCCTTCGTGAAATCTTAAAACAAATTACACATACTCTCTCCACTCCATAATTAACGTGCTATTGATCTACGCATTATTACGCACTCTGGCTACTCCAACTTGGCCAGTATATCTGCTTCGCGATAAA
>NW_016190592.1:0-3729 GCF_001687245.7 Rhagoletis zephyria | reverse complement strand
TCGATGGGGACGATATATGGTCACCATAGGCATCATCGACGATTCACTGGGTACATCTTGGTTGATGGATGAGGATCGTACAGAACATACATTGTACATTTACATTTTTGGGTCGGATGTATTGGGAATGGAAGAGATACATTATCCTTCCCTCAACAAACTGCTAAGATTCCAAATTAATTTCCCCTAATTCCATTATTTTTCATTTCTCTTTAATACCAAAGCTGTGGGAATGACGATTTCTTTTGAAATACGTAGATTGTCTTGGTGTAAGCAATTAAGTGCGCCACCCTTCAGTTTGGTGGCATAACTGATCTCCGGTAATCATTACGCAATCAATAGTTAATCATGGCTAATTTTTTTCTTGTTATATTGTCCACACATTATCAATTGTGTTTACCTAGTTGTTTTCGTAATTCAGTTGCAATCCCGCAAGCATTGATTTATTTTAACTGCCAACACCAACCAACAATTACAACTACTCAAATTGCCATCGACTTGACAGCTCTGACTGCGATGCCATGCAACACCTTTATTTATGAACAATATTTGTTGCTCACTTATTTGCACGGGCAGTGGAGTATTTCAAATAAGTGTGAGTACTTAAGCATTTTTATTTTTTTTAAATTTTTTTTTCACGAGCATTCATTCGACTGTACATAGTATTTGTGGCATTCAACGGCTGGAAACAATGCGCCTAATGCGCTAAATTATAGCAATTTGTTTGCTGCGATTCAGTTGTGGAAATTGCATTTATTGTTGTTGTGGACAAAATTGTTTAAGGGAGTACTTGATGCGGTGAAAATATGTGGAAAATATATATATGTATTTACTTTGCATTGTTAATGGCATTATTTATATGGGATGAGCGTTAGGCTCGATTGAGATTCTTTGCAATGTTTTTGAATTTTAATTATTTATTTTTAGTTTTTTGTTGCTCGCTGTGGCAGGAAATATCTAGCAATTATTGCTAAAGAAGTGTTAATCTTTGCATTTTTTTTCTGCCGCAATACACTTTTGTTTGCAAATTATTCTATGCTTAAGCAACTTTTATTCTTCTTTCAAATTTTTTATTCACAGCGTTCTTATAAAAAGTAAAATATTTCGCAATTCTCGTATGCAATTAGCTGCATAAATTAAATGTTGAGCAAGCGGTCGTCGCGTGTCTCCTACGCCAACGCGGTTTGTGCTGCTCAGACCGGCAAAAACTGGAATTTGTTAAAATATTTGCGCAAACACTTGAGGTGAGTTGTTGTTTACGTTTTTTTTGTTGTTGTTTCAAAAAGCTGTGCCCACAAAAAGGTCCAGCATATGTGACGGTGTTGCAGCAACAATGAGAAGCAACGCCTTGAAGCAATACACATGTGTGTGTGAACGCATGTATACAACCGTAATTTTGAGTTATTTTTGGTAATTTTTTTTGCCAAAAAAATTAAATAAATAATAACTATTTTCTATACTGCTGTGCAACGTATGTATGTATGTATTTGGGTTGATATTTCACGAGTGCATACAAGCCGGTATGTGCAACACATATACAGTAAGCGTCGAAAAACTAAGTATACCCTAACGTTTTGACGATTTTATTTATTTATATTTTGCATAACAAATTTTTGTTATTTTTAATAAAAATTATAGCAAAAACCGCAAGAATCATTTTTTTTTTTAAATTCATACAGAACTCGGGCAAATGCAAAAAAAAAACAAACAAAAATTTCGTCGATACTTTCAACATATCCACATAATGCATGAACATAATTTTTTTTTATATATGTAGGAAGTTACGCAACACGATCAGCGAAAAAAAAATCTCAAAAATCAAAGGTAATTTTTAGCGACTTGAAACTTGCACTTTATTGTACTAAAATTTAATGGGCCACAAAACTGCATACGTTTTTTAAGAAACTGAATTGAAAAATTGAAAATTTCGACGAAAATTTTGATGAAAATTTCTAGCATTTTCACGAGTTTTGTTAAAAAAATTCTTATGATCTTTGCTGGTGAATGAACTATATTTTTATTACAAAAAAAAAAAAAAAAAAAATTTGGTATGGAAAATATAAATAAATAAAATCGTAAAACATCAGGGTATACTTATTTTTGACGCTCACTGTATTTTCTGAGTTAGCTAGCACTTTGGTCTGGTCTATTTTATGCCACTCTTTCAACAGCTGTGCCATCCTCCACCGTTAAACTACTTAAGCAGTCATCTCTGCGGTTCGCCTGACAGCCAGCCAGCCAGCCAGCCAGCCGGCACTGTAGCGTTTACTTGATATCACACTACTACAGCGTTTATTGTGTCTTTTTTTATGCAGCTATTTTTAGCAAACGAAATGTGTGACAAAATTTCCGTAGCACCCAGTCTACTGCACTGCCTTGCCACCTCCATCATCGTCATCGCTGAGGTAGCCTCGGCAGCATTTTGACCTTTTCACATACCTTAGTGGCATGCAATTGCTTATGGATGGATGGATGGCTTGGTTTGGCTTGGCTGACATCGAATTGTCTATGCGCCTCCGCTCCTTAAACGTTGCAAATCAGATAATTGAACAACATTTAATTGTTGCTGGCTGTAATGTGACGAGTATATCTGCTGTGTGTCCTCTACCGAGGTTGCTGTTGCTTCTGCTGCTGCTGTTGCTGCTTCGTGGAAGACACCCATCGTAGGCTATTATCTTAACTTACTTTTAGACAAGTTTAAGCGTTTACGGCTAATTTTTGCTGATTTCATTTTGATTGTCATGCCTGCAGTTGCCATTAGTTATAAACTTGTATTTCCTTGCCCAACACAAGGCTGTCTTCAAATTTGTGTGTTGTGGCATGCATATTCCTCCCAAACTTCGAAAGTGTTGGTTTTGGCTGCTCATTAGATTAAGAGGCTATACATTTTCCTTAGCTATGAACTCTCGTGCCCATATTTCAAAAGCTTCGTTATAGTCCATTTGTTTGAACACGTTTTTGTAGGTACTTTGCCTTCGATTTTATTTTGAGATTTTATTCACCGTCAGCCAATATGTGGCGCCATTAAATCGAACAATAGAATTGTGGTTTTTGTAATGCATACAAAAAAAAAGAAGTAAAATAAAAAATATATTTTCTGTTTTTATTTAATACATAAAAATGGTGCAACAATAATAATAACACAGTGCAACACTAAAAAGGCGATGGGAATGAGACCAACAGCTTTAATTTTGAAGAGTAAAAATATGGATTAATACCAAAGGATTTGAAAAAGAAGGTAATCATTTTTTATATCGATTTGAAGTAGTATATATAATAGTGCATTTCCACTAATAATGACAAAAATTTATGCAGACTTTTAGAACGTAATGGCACGGGTATTTTTTAATGTCATAAAAATGCTGTCATTCAATGCCTAGTGGAAATACAGCATAAGGTCCAAAACTGAATAAGTACAGCTTACTATATTTTTTATAGGGTTCCCCTAAAATGAAAAAAAAATTTACAAGAAAAATTTTAGTTTTTATACAAAAATTTACACCAAAATTTTTTTTTTTAAATGTTTTTAAAATTAAAAAAAAAAAACAAATGCAGTTATAGTCCATTAAGATTTAGCCTAATAAAATGCAAGTTTCAAGTGTTTAAAAAAACATGCTGATTTTTATTTTATTTTTTATTTGTGCTGACATTTCGAGCACACTGTACGCGTGTGGAAGAAAATGAAAAAAAACAAGTAAGAAAGTCTAAGTTCGGGCGGAGCCGAACATT
>NW_016190591.1:0-3729 GCF_001687245.7 Rhagoletis zephyria | reverse complement strand
CTTCGTCGGTTACTTTATTACATATCTTCTGTAACCATAGGCTAATTTCTCCATTCGAGTCTTTTATACTCCCCCTTTTGTCCCACATGAGGCGTCATACTCAGCAATCGGTGCCATGACATAGCCTCATGTGGTATAACTCTAATTTTGAAATTTGTGATTATGTCACTCCTTGTGTAGTGATTTAAACCTTTTTTTTTACTTGGGGTTATGTCAAAAGGCGACAAAATTCCAAATCCCTCATGTAGTTTTGCAAAGCAAAAGAATTTGGAATTTGTAAGAGTAATGATAAAATTTTTGTCAAAACACAGATATGAGCTGGCTTTGCGTGCATTATTTTCTTGTCAACGCCTATTGGCCATCAGCCGCGCTTAGGGATTANTCCATTCGAGTCTTTTATACTCCCCCTTTTGTCCCACATAAGGCGTCATACTCAGCAATCGGTGCCATGACATAGCCTCATGTGGTATAACTCTAATTTTGAAATTTGTGATTATGTCACTCCTTGTGTAGTGATTTAAACCTTTTTTTTTACTTGGGGTTATGTCAAAAGGCGACAAAATTCCAAATCCCTCATGTAGTTTTGCAAAGCAAAAGAATTTGGAATTTGTAAGAGTAATGATAAAATTTTTGTCAAAACACAGATATGAGCTGGCTTTGCCTACATTATTTTCTTGTCAACGCCTATTGGCCATCAGCCGCGCTTAGGGATTATAACCCTTACTAAGTAGAATTTTCCTTTTTATGTTGCCGGAAAAGAGAGGCGGAAGTATTTTTGCGCAGAAATTATTGTGTGAAACATAACGATTTAAACAAATAAGCAGACAGTGGATTCGTCGAAATAAAAATATAATACAAATAAGCAAAATAGACAAATATTAGGTGTGTTCGTTTAAAATCTCCAGTAAAAAACATCCAACAGCAAAAATCCGGCTAATGTTATCTGTTCTTTCACAAGAGAAATATATCCAAAATAGTACGCGAACAGAAAATAGGCAGAAACTTGCTAGTTAGACGAACAGCTGATAGAATTTTTGTTTACATTCAAAATTGTAAAATTTAAAACGTACGAAAGCTCATCACAAAAAGTTTTCCTGACACAGTTTATTGATTAAACGAATAATTTTTCCAGCAGAAACTAGCAGCTTCCCCTCAAAATGAAATGTCACTTTGCTCTCTCCTCTCCTACTTTGCAAGTTTTTTGCGTACGCGAANAGGCGGAAGTATTTTTGCGCAGAAATTATTGTGTGAAACATAACGATTTAAACCAATAAGCAGACAGTGGATTCGTCGAAATAAAAATATAATACAAATAAGAAAAAAAGGACAAATATTAGGTGCGTTCGTTTAAAATCTCCAGTAAAAAACATCCAACAGCAAAAATCCGGCTAATGTTATCTGTTCTTTCACAAGAGAAATATATCCAAAATAGTACGCGAACAGAAAATTTGCAGAAACTTGCAAGTTAGACGAACAGCTGATAGAATTTTTGTTTACATTCAAAATTTTAAAATTTAAAACGTACGAAAACTCATCACAAATGTTTTCCTGACACAGTTTATTGATTAAACGAATAATTTTTCCAGCAGAAACTAGCATCTTCCCCTCAAAATGAAATGTCACTTTGCTCTCTCTTCTCCTACTTTGCAAGTTTTTTGCGTACGCGAACGCAAAAACCTGAAAGTTTTGGTTAACTTTGAACAATTAACAGCTACGCGAACGCAACTAATAGCGCGCACTACAGCCTGAAAGCACTGGAAAACTGTCCGTTTTTTTCTATTATATTCATCTTGTCTTTTTATTACTCAACCTCAGCAAATTTGAATGCCAAATGTGCGCAACCACGGTTGTTTGCTANGCTCATCACAAAAAGTTTTCCTGACACAGTTTATTGATTAAACGAATAATTTTTCCAGCAGAAACTAGCAGCTTCCCCTCAAAATGAAATGTCACTTTGCTCTCTCTTCTCCTACTTTGCAAGTTTTTTGCGTACGCGAACGCAAAAACCTGAAAGTTTTGGTTAACTTTGAACAATTAACAGCTACGCGAACGCAACTAATAGCGCGCACTNCTCATCACAAATGTTTTCCTGACACAGTTTATTGATTAAACGAATAATTTTTCCAGCAGAAACTAGCATCTTCCCCTCAAAATGAAATGTCACTTTGCTCTCTCTTCTCCTACTTTGCAAGTTTTTTGCGTACGCGAACGCAAAAACCTGAAAGTTTTGGTTAACTTTGAACAATTAACAGCTACGCGAACGCAACTAATAGCGCGCACTACAGCCTGAAAGCACTGGAAAACTGTCCGTTTTTTTCTATTATATTAATCTTGTTAGCTTCAGCAATATGGTCAAAATACAAAGCATCAGTCTTTTTATTACTCAACCTCAGCAAATTTGAATGCCAAATGTGCGCAACCACGGTTGTTTGCTATTTTTCTCCTGGGTTGTGCAATTGAGACTTTTCCTTCTAGTACAGTTTAGAAATAAAAGAGACTGATGCTTCGTATTTTGACGTTCTGGAATCCACCCATATTGCTGAAGCTAACAAGATGAATATAATAGANCATCTTGTCTTTTTATTACTCAACCTCAGCAAATTTGAATGCCAAATGTGCGCAACCACGGTTGTTTGCTATTTTTCTCCTGGGTTGTGCATGTGAGACTTTTCCTTCTAGTACAGTTTAGAAATAAAAGAGACTGATGCTTCGTATTTTGACGTTTTGGAATCCACCCATATTGCTGAAGCTAACAAGATGAATATAATAGAAAAAAATCAGATATCGAAAAAATGTTTTGAAAAATCATAACAAGGAGGTAAAAATGTTGGTTGATAGCAGTGTTGCCGTTTTGATCCATATACTTCAAAAGTGATACGTGTTTGTGCAAATTTTCGGAAGATACCTTATTTTTTCGCTCATTTGGTGGGTTACTTAAATTTTTCGCGTAGTACAAATTTTGATACATGTTAAAGAGAAAATATTTATGAATGTATGCAGTGGTAGCTTTTAAAAATTGATCGAAAATGTAGAACGTTTTGAGGTCAAATAAGTTTAAAGAAAAATGCTTTAAATGAACTATGTATGTATAAAGAGCTGACTTCATTCATTTTCAATTTACTTTACTTGCCATATTTATGCAGCTGAAGAGCGTACATTTTCAGATTTAAAATTGATCCAATTTGAAAAGAGAAATATAATTTAATTACAAACTGTTGAGAATATGAGGGGCGTATTCATAGTAAAAATAAAGTCGACACTGAAGGCAGTCTCAGCTTTTTGACATAATTTCCAACGAGTATAACGTGGAATGTATCACATAATTTGATAATTAACGTAAATGATCGACATCTAATAGTTTTAGGTATGAACATACATTTAAATTAAAGCTTCTATAAAATCTATACATAATATTTTGGTTCGTCTCTATACAAGTTTAAAAACAATAATATCTTTTTCGATAGATTATCACAATCAATGCATAACAAGGTAGAAGTGATCTCGACATTTCTCTCTTTTGAATTGCGGTGAAATATCAACTCTTAACCCTATACTATTAAAAAAATTTTTTTTTATATAAATTTTCAATTGTGAGCTGTGCGACTGATTTTAAATACATAATAAAATGAAAACGAATTGCGAGCGGTGCGTTGTGTTTGTCAAGAGCCTGGACAACAAATTTGTGCGTTATTTTAAACCTTCGAATTGTCAAGTGAAGCGACAACGGTG
>NW_016190590.1:0-3729 GCF_001687245.7 Rhagoletis zephyria | reverse complement strand
TTATGTATGTTACCGCATAACTTTGGACCACGTCAACCGATTTCGAGTGCCTCAGAGGTGGTCCCATACTAATCTGGTTAAGATATATATATCTCATGATCCACCGATCGGATCTTAACCAGATTAGTATGTATAGTTTTTTTTTTATATGAGAGTTGAAGTCGGTTTTTTTTGCTAAAAATTACATGTTTTTTTCAACATTAAACAAAAAAAACCATGCACTCACTTTTGGTTGCCAGTGTACATAGTATGTATATGCTGCACAACTCACTTGCTGTTATCTCTTGAATAATGCGAAGAAAAGCGATTATTACAAAACGCACCGAATAACTAAAATATTTATAACGTCTCGCTATGAATGCTGAAAAGCAGAGAGAAGCTATGTACATATGTACATATAATATTATTGGAGGAACTATCGAGGATTTGCTCTATCAATTGATAACCTTTGGTGTTAGTATTGTACTTTAACCAATTGAGACTCGCTGTCCGCTTCGAATGGCTTTCAGTGGTGTTTCACTGTCAGGGTCGCGATGGATTTATGGCCTCCTCCGTTAATCTTTTAGCCAAAACTGGCACAAGTCGTGAAAAACCTTCAATTGTCATATTTGTATAAGTATGTTTGTATTCGTAGTTTTCGTGATAAGCGAATGCTATACAGACATATTTATTTCTATATTTGTATGCACTTGAAAAAAAGGGAATTAATACTAATAGTCGTAAAATATTATTCATAATTAAATGCATGTATTCTCGCCGATATGTATGCTTACAAAAACAAACATACATACATATGTATACATATACATACATGCATACATACACATTAAAATAACGAAGGCAAGCGTAATAGTTATAGGTTTCCTATTCTCCAGAGCAAATTAAGGTCTACTTAATTGAGATATTTTAATTTATTTATAATAAATTAATCAAATAAATATAAACAAAGACAGTGTCTTGCCATAAACGAAAATACAGCTAGTTTGTTTAATAGTTGCGCCATTCCATTGTAACGAACGTTATACATTTGTAAAATTTCAACTTTTAAGGCCGGTTGCTCAAAGCCTGGTTAAACATCGTTATCGACGTTACCGACACCGTGTCATATGCATGGAGTTTGCAATTTGGTATCCCTCGAGCCCAATTCATCTAGCATTAACCCCTTGTATGTACATACTGTATATATGTACTTTGGCGAGTACAATTTTAATAGGAAAACAAGATTCAAATATAAAATCTGAAACTGTAAATTTATTTCTTGTAATATTCTAGTAGCAGGTTGACCGAGCTTTGCTCGCAGTGTATATAGTTTTTAAAATTTTCAAGGTTTGGGTATCAAATACCGGACATTTAGTTTTTATCAAAAAATTTGTATGTGAAAAATTGTTCAAGAAAAAAATTAAAAATTTTTCTTTTCATAGAGAATTTTGATTGGTGGTTTTTGTGATTTTTTCACATTTTTTTCTAGCCCCGTTCTCGAGATATTTGGAAAACTATTAAATCGATTTTTGTGCTGCAAAGTTTTTAAAAATGTATTAATCAAGCTCAGATTTCATATTTATTTATTATTTATGTGTGTCCATCAACCCTAAAAATTTAAAACAAATCAAACACATGAACTGTGAATCCCGTCCATTTTAGTATGGAACGTCCCATATATAATACGCGTAGGCATTTTTTGTTCAAGATAAAAGATCTGCACCGTTCGGTCTATTTTCTAAAATGAGGTTTCAAATTAAAGCGCTTGGCCTGTAGATGAGCTATTTTTTCGAAAAGTGTTGCCACCTGTTAAAAAATTCAATTCAAATTATTTAAAAATCACTGCCTTTACATGCACACCGTTCGATTTTTAAAAACGAGGTGTCAAATTAAAAGCCTTGGACTGTATGTGCAATAAGGTTTTACTTTTTTGATAAGAGTTGCCAGCTTTAAAAACTTATACTCAAATTATTAAAAAAAATAAGTTTTACTTTTTTAAAAAGAGTTTCCACCTTTTAAAAAATTGTATTAAAATTATTAAAAAAAATAAATCAATTATTACAAATTGGGTATCAATCGAAATGGTTTTGAAAAGCTTTGAAGTTTCAGAAGGTAGTTTGAAAATAATTTGAAGAGGGTTGCTACCTGCTAGAAATGTCGAATTTACGAATACACCAGTTATACGAAATATCAAAATATAGATGTTAAACGAAGGAGTGTAAAGGTATTTCTAGTTTGAACTTTAAGAATATTTTTGAGATGGTGGAGGAGGGTCGCCGCCTGTTTAAAAACTTGAATTCAAAATATTTTATAAATTATTAAAATATGGGTATCATTTGAAGGGGTTTGAAAAATTTATTATTTCTGAACTGTATTTAATCAGTATCCACATGTTTGGAAATTAAAATTCCACTTAAATAATTCACCAGTTAATTAAAATATTTATCGCAGTGTCAGGTGAAGCAGAGTTAACTATGATTAAGCTTGAAAGTACTTTTGCAGCGGTCGGCCACCTGTTTGAAAGGTCTAACTCAAATACCACAGTCAAACGAAAGAATGTTAAGAAATCTTTAGTTTGAACATTTCGAATGTTTCAAGAGAGTTGCCACGTGTTTAAAAAGTTACATTCAAATTATTCAGTGAGTTGGATGAATTATTAAAAGATGGGTATAAATAGAAATGGATTTGAAAGGGATTTATTCCTGACCTTTATTTAGGAGGGTTGCCATTTGTTCGAACAATCAAATTCGAATTAGCACATCAGCTTATTAAAATACATGTGTAGCATAATGTCAGACGAATGAGATTTAAGAAGATTTTAGTTTGAGGAAATGGAATTAAAAAAAAGAGATGTCAACTTGGAGACATTAGCCTGTAGATGTATGTATGTCTTATTTTTTAATTAAGAACTTTTTTCATCGGTATAGGGTGATTTGAAATTCAATGAAAATTAAAACATGCACTATGCGAGACTGCTCTTCACTCAGAAACGGCTGCATAGTTTTGATGAAATATGGCACTCGGATCTCTTATAACTCTGACTAACATTTGGAATATTTTTTAAGTTTTTGAAATTAAATTGGGGACGTTTTAACGCCATGCGGGTTCACTGGTTTATTTGTATAAGGGCAAAGGTGTAGGGGAATATGTAGATGAAGAAAATAATAAACATAAAGCTAAAAACAAAGATAAATATTAAGAAAAATATGAGAAAGAGAATACCGATAAAAGTAGAGGAAGAAAGATTAAAATAAAGGTAATGAAATTTTCGGGATTCTCGGAACTAAATCAGGATTTTCAAGACTATTTCGGGATTCTCGGAACTATTTCGAGATTTTAGAGACTATTCCAGAATTTTCGTTATATTTATCAATCTTGTTACCGATATTATTTTCGATATACTTATCGAAATTTTTATCGAGATAATAATCGATTTTGTTCTCAATATATTCATAGATACTTTTATCTATGTAATAATCGATATTTTTATCGATATAAAAACGACATCGTTATTGATAGGTATATTTATGATCATACCCTGCAGAAAAAAATTATCAATTGATTAAAATAACCAATTTTCAGTTAGCTATTTTGGTACAGTTCGATAAATAAGTAACTTTTAACTAGCTATGACATGACTAACTTTAAGTTAGTTGTAAAGTCGTGCAAGAGTCGTGCAGACGTTATCGGGAGTTTGCTTGCTTTACAACCCTGCAGTGAAAAATTATCAATTGTTAAAACTAACCAACT
>NW_016190589.1:0-3729 GCF_001687245.7 Rhagoletis zephyria | reverse complement strand
GAAGATGAAGATGAAGATGAAGATGAAGATGAAGATTAAGATGAAGATCTAGGTGAAGGTAAAGATGGAGATGGATGTGAAGATGGAGATGACAGCGAAAATGAAAACAAAAATAAAGGTAAAGACCAATTTGAGGGAAGTTTTCCACCTTTCGGTCGTATGGACTAAATGCATTAAATTTATATTCTCTGCGGAATGTTTAGATGAAATTGCACATAGCCCACATGCCTTAAACGAGCTTTGGAGGAGTAGAGCTGAAACCCAAATTAAATTAACTTGCAATATGCCCTAATGTATAACACTAAAGTGTTGCTTTCGAATTTTTTACTAGTTTCCAAAAATATGTAGCGGTTCATTCTACAAACTTGTTTTCGATTATTTGAATACGACAAAACGAATTAATTTTATTATCAATCTCTCTTAAATTCAATCAAAAATTTTCCATGCGCTCTGCATTAATGATCGCCTATTTGATATGGCTTAATTTGTAGCAGCAATTTGCAAATTATACCACAACAAATTAACGGCAATAAACATTTTGCCAATTTGCCATGGAGATTAGTATTGAAATGGAATCTCTTGAGCTTTATTAAAGCAACTACAAATTATTGCTACTAAATTCCAACACAACTCGTATGTATACAGAAACATGGCAATGTTTGAATATGGCTAATAAAAATGAGATAGTCAATGAAAATGGAGTAAACATTACTGAAATTTTATTGAAGGTGGAAAAATTAATTCACAATTAGTAAACTCAACGGCAAACTGTATTATGGCATTTACGGCGATGATTAGAAAAAAATAACCGTTAAAATTAACATCTACAATTGTGCACATACAATTTATGTTACTTTTCTGTGCATAACATATGCCCACCCCAATTTTGGCGCCTCCGCCCGCTCGGCCACTACATTCTGATGGGAGATAACAGCGCGAAACTCCCACGAACAGACCGTACAGCCAGATAAGGTTCACAGCAATAAATGCATATATGCATGAACAACAAATTTTTGGTATTTTTTTCAAATTGTTTTTACGCCTGTCGCAAATTGGAGCAGATAACTTGCAATGCAGCTACCAAATTTGTTATATTTTCATGTCAATAAATTTCGCAAAACTAAAAATCATATCAAACATGTTTTTCTGGCAGCAAGTTAACCTTTCCAAATGAGGGCATGCAATCGTTTGGTATTTGCGTGCGTATACATATATGCCACTATTTGCTGCCTGAGCAGTGAGTGCAATTATTTTTTAAGTGTACCCACGTGAGTTGACAACGCGCCACAGCATCTTAAAAGTGGAATTGGTTGCGCACCGAACTTGCTGAGGTTGGACCCAGTTCTTGCACAGAAATGTCTGAAACAATTTGTCACAACAAAATGACAACTTGCCATGGTCTTTTGCAATTATGGTTTACTACCAGTGATGGCTATGTTTGTGTATACATACATACATATGTACACCACTGAAAAATTTATAGGCCTTTTTTAAACTTACCTTTGATTTATACATATATCTTATTTTTTTTTTCTAAAATTTTTACATGACATGCTTTCAAAAACGTTATATTTTACATACCATTAATTTATTTGGCCATATTTAGTGGCCGAAGATTTTGAAGTCTGCTTCGCTTATTTAGATAAATCAAAGATGACGAAGACAAGAAAGATGAAGAAGACAATTTATCTGATCACTCCTTAGACGGATTTTAACCTGTTCTACATTTGCTAGAGAAAAAAACTGCAATAAAAGTAAGCAATACAGAAGGCTGTAAAATAAAAGGCAACCTCGCCTGGGTGGCACGGCCGATCATTTGTGGCGGAAAAAATTGAATTTAACGAGCTTAATTTGCAATCATGGCGCAAATCGTATATGCTAGTTATGCGCGTATGGGCATTTCCACCAGAAGGTTCATCGCAGACCAAATATTAAAAGTTGATAAAATGGCATTGTTTTAGCATACACTGAGAAAAGAGTTTAGTTACGTCAACTAAATATGTTTTTCTCAACACATGATTTAGTTATAGTTACATTATTTGTTTATATTTACCAAATCATGTGTTGAGAGGAATATATTTGCCTGACTTTTTTCTGAGTGTATTTTCACAGGAAAACAAATAAATTAAATGTGTAAGTCATTTTCGTTCACAAAATTCCTTTATTTTTATTGTTTATTGTTAATTATTTTTGAGTTTGTCAAGGATTTTCTTTAGTAAAATTGTGTCGTTTGCTACATTTGTCAACAATTTTGCAGCCACTTTTGTGACATGAGACAAAATGTGATACAAATTTGTCCTAACTTAACCGTAATTTCTACTCAAAATCTCGTAAACTAATAGAGATATCCAAAAGTGGTGCTCACGTTTGTCTTGAAAATGAAAAATTCGCTAAAATCAACTTAAGCACCAATGATGGGAATATTTAAGAGCTACATATAAGTAAAGCTTGTTGTAAAAAATAGAACGTTTTAGATGACAGTTTTTTTCATTTTGTATGCGCACGATGCGCACGTTCGACATACTGGAAATGCCCATATATATCAGATACGTATAGAATGCATCTACGTCTAACTAAGTTCTCTAATAATATTGCATACAAACATATGTACGGTCTGAACGTTCTCGTAAATAACATAGGTGTGCGGTTTTTTCTCCCTTTAAATACTAATTAGCGATTTGGTTGGGTACCACGTACTAAGGTTCGTAAACTTTCCGATAAAATTCGCATTTCAAATTTCCTTAAGTTTCAAATTTCCATAAGTTTCTCTGATTTACTTAGTCTTTAGCGGTATTTTTTACCAAAACTTTTATTTTTTTATATTTTTTTTAGAAAACTAATAAGCAATTTGGGTAGATATTAGATACAAAACTATGAAAAAAAAATTATAAAAAAATTCCCTAACATAAACTTTCCGAGAAAATTACCATTTTTAACTAACACTGTTTATATTTTAAGTAAAGCAAGTAAGTAAATTTAATTTTATGTTTATGAATTATAGGCTTTACATGAAAAATTTTCAAAAATTCTGAAATATTATATCATCAATATTACTAAATTTCAGAACCATGCAAAAAAATGGGGGTATCGAAATAAAGGCCTACAACTGCTATGAATAAATTCCAAATAAAACTAAATATGAGTAATACATTTGAGGAAATAAATACACAATTAGTAGATTAAGTTTTATACAGGAAAACACTTTGGCCAGGCATCAAACGCTAAGTTCGTCCATTCTGGCAGCCACTCATTAAGAAAGGTGAGGCCAAAAAGTAAAATACTAAGGCTTATACAACTAGATTAAATTTGAATAGTTACAACATGAAAAATGTATTACTTTTCTAAATGAGAAAACAAAACACCTGTTTGGTAGTAATACTTAAACAAAAGCAACTTTTATTTAACAACAATGGCACATTTTCTCAGCCATAAATCATAGACAAAGGCACTTTTGTTATCATTTTCATTATGCAACACGCTATCGGCTGCTGTGATCATTATTAATGCATATGTACATATTGCATTGGCTATTAGTGCGGCAACTCGATGGGATGTAATGATGGCGCAAAAGAAGGCATGAAAAGTGTACGAAGCCTTAATGACACTTGCCTGTGTGTTTTATTTATAACTTTCATTGTTATTATTGACACAAAAATGCATACTGCCAACAACTGTGGAAGGAAAAAATAAAATAAACAAGTAAGAAAGTCTAAGTTCGGGCGGAGCCGA
>NW_016190588.1:0-3730 GCF_001687245.7 Rhagoletis zephyria | reverse complement strand
ATAGCCCCCATACCTTAAGGTAAGACGTATTCTACGTCAAAAACAAATCAAGTCATCAAATATCATGTCGAACATGATAAGATAATACGCGCGCTGCGAATAAACTTTGGAAGTATAACTTTTTTATTTCATTTCTATTGTGCTACTTTAATTTCCGAATCATTTAGCTTCCATTGGTAAGAGTGTGCGTACTTTGCATATTGTTGAGTTTTCGGTTTGAAACCTACAAAAATACAGTGAAACCTCGTGGTAAATAAGTTACGGAAAAATTCTTCATCACACTCAGTCGTAAGAAGAGGCTTTACCTTATGGAATCTAAAACCTCACTCAGAATTTTTACCATAGTTTCATTTTTTTTTGTGGTACGAGTATATTCATTTATAGTTAAATGTATGCCATGTTTTAAAAGTATTGGGTTAAAACGGCTCTCTCTTCACACATATGTAGAGCAAGATAGGCCTATTCTGATGCCAGATGGAGTTACCAGTTCCATCTGTTGTTATGAATTTACTCGTTTACAAGCAAGGGCAATTAAGTCTGGGCTGTCGAAAACGAGGACCTTTAGGCACAGCTCAATATTAAGTATTGGTCCGATAGAAAATAAAACCACGGACTACATGGTATCAAGCCAGGAATTTGGCTTGAATGTGGTGGTACGGTTCCCTACCAGAAAGGAATGGAGAAGGGGCCAAGCAGATGATAAGGAAGCTATCTGCATTTACACAGACGGATCCAAGATGGACTGCGGTGTGGGGGTAGGAGTATATTCCTAGGAGCTTGGTGCCAATCTGTCTCTGGGGCTGGAGAACCATGCTAGCATAGTTCAGGCCGAAGTCCTGGGTATACGTGAGGCCTGTAGGTTACTAAATAATAGTGCTACTAGAAAAGTAAAAGCAGTGATTTACTCAGACAGCCAGGCGGCGCTGCTAGCTATATCGTCCCCTGATACCAATTCTAAGCTAGCGTCTCAGTCAATGTCTATCTCTCTTGTCTGGGTTCCCGGCCATAGGAATATAGAAGGCAACGAAAGAGCAGACGAATTGGCCAAGGCGGGAGCTTGTTTGTTTGTTGTCACTTGTACTTTCGGAAACTAGCACGGGGGAGGTGGTCAGAGATTCAGACTTGCAAGATAGCACGTGAGCTTTGGCCTGACTATAGCAGGAATAGAACAGAAAGGCTCCTAAGTAGGTCGAGGGTAGATGTTTTTAGGATCGTAGCGACTATCACCGGCCACTGGCCGCTAGGAAAGCATGCTTATAGAGTAGGACTCCCATACAACGATAAATGCCGCAGCTGTGGGAGAGAGGGCAGCGAGGAAACGGTATTCCATTTCCTGTGTGAATGCCCAGGGCTTATGGCATAAAGCTTTCGCGAAACACACATTTCGGCAGTTAGCACATTTATCTAGGGCTACAATAAGCGATATGCACAAGTTTATAAGCGGGTCAAAGTGGTTTGTTTGAAGTGCACAAATGCTTGACCGGTAGGCTACGGTAGAATTTAATTGTCCGCTAGAAGTGCAACAAATGGTGCTACTATGCACTAATTGATTCCTGAGGGCAACTTGGGAGGCACTACAATCAACCAACCAAAAATGGTGTGTCAAGTTTACGGTTAAGCAAAGGGTCTGGTGCGCCCGTCCCTAGTCTTATGGCGTGAAAATCAATAAGGTTTATGCTTCTGTTTAAAATTAAGAGCCCTGATGTACCATTTCCTATTATGGGAAGGCTAGATAAAGCTGTCGCTTTCGCCAGAAGGTATTTCTAAACCCACCCAGAAAGAAGCGGGTGGTCCTTCCCAATTCTGAATATCCCGATTAAGAGGCCTCCCTATTCTATAACGCTTGACATCCAGTGCGGTACTTTGCATTGGCTATGTCTGTAAGAAAAGATAAATACTTATTTCTTCTGGATGGCGAGCACTTCATATGGATCTACACTGCTGTGAGCAGCGATCCCAAACTATATATTTAGCATCCACTCTGTTGAGAAAACGCCTCCTCCGACTCCGAAAATTTATGAGAGTAGGCGTACTGCGAGATCTGCTGTACTTAACCTGACGTGTTGGTATAACAACTTTGGATTTGGAGAGGAGGCAGGTGTAAGATCTGATACACAGCGTCTGTGGACGGAGAGCAAAGGGCCGCGCGCTTCTTTTCAGGTTTCTAAGCGCTATTTCATGAGTGTAGAGTACTTTTTAGAGTGTGTGTTGTACATACTTACACATAAAGTGTACTAACTCCATACCCACTTCGCCTTCTTGTTATTGAAAAGTAGTTACTCTATGTTTGACGAGCTACAAGAGTCGACGCCCTTCTTCATTTTATTGGGTTCTACAGTTGTACGTCGGATTTTGACATATCCTTCTGTACTTGGTCTTTCGATTGTGTTCGTGGGCGTTCTTTCTTTCATTTTCCACTCAAGGGTGCCTAGTTCCAGCATCTTTTAGCTTGAGTCTCGTCACACAGGCGTAAAACATGTTGAAGCCAGGGCAATTGTTGTATTTTTGGGCGCCAAAGTTATAACAGCCACCACTAGCGTTGGACTCAACGTCACTCTAGATAGCCATATTAGTTCTTGCAGGATATCAATTTTAGACATGGCGTCGTGCAGGCAGTTTCTCTATCAAAGGCGGATTTTTAATATTGACAAAAATATGATGATCTGATCGATGGCGGATTTTCCAGGTCTGAAGCCATACTGATAAGGTCCGATCGGTTGGTTCATGAAGAGCTTCAGTCTTTCATATAGTGTATTCGATAATACCTTCACCGCAATGCTAAGAAGGCCTATACGCGATACTTGGCGCAAACCGCGGGATCTCCCATCGTGTGTGAATTTATCGAAGTACACCGAGATTCCAATCTTCGGGCATGTATTCAAGCAGCTCAGCCGGTAAATCGTCTGATTTAGGGTAATTTGTTGTTTCTAAGATGCATTAATGCCGTTATTCGTGCCTCTAAATTAGTTCGGGTTCTTCTTTTTATCAAACGCGCCACCTGTGTCGTCATTCAAAACCGTTCAGACGGCGCTTAATAAAGACGGCAGTCTTGTGACCAAAACTTTAGTTAATAACCAAATAAGTAGGCTAAAAAGTTTATGATTAAAAAATAGGTTTATATGAAAATTTTGTCATAAAATTTTGATAATTTCATCGAGGCTCCACTGTATCGATTTAGAAATGCTAATTATGTATTTGCTAAATTGACAAGCATTGAACATTATTCGGACACTTACATAGCTATCATCATTTTTTGTTTGCTTTTTTTNAGTACTGTCAAGGTGTTTAGCATGTCCCAATGGGAGTTTAGAGGTGTTAGCAATTTTACTAGCAAGTGATTAATGTGAATTATGACATCTTTTTATTATATTTTATTTAATGCTTTGTTACTTTTGTTGCTTGGTTTTGTATTTGGTGCGACAAGTGAGTGATTTGCATACATTAATATTATTAATACAACGTATTTATGTATGTATGTATGTATGTTACCTAAGTTGTAAATGGGAGGAGCTGATGTTGATCATACGACATGGCGTACCCATTATATATACTAAAAGTGCGCAATTGCAAAAACAAATTTGTTGCATGTGTACGTACATATATATGTATGTGTATACATGCTTTTGTAAAAGTATAGCAAGTTGAGCTCGTTTCACTAAACAAATGCACTGAATAAGCATGATGAACTCAATTTACAAATGTGGAAATAAATTGGTTGTGAAATGGAAGT
>NW_016190587.1:0-3730 GCF_001687245.7 Rhagoletis zephyria | reverse complement strand
TAATATTGACCACCATCACTGAGATTACTCATTTTAGACAGAAATTTGACTATAATAAGCAAACCTCTTCTTGAAACCATGTTTCGTAAAAGCGTTTCTAGATTTAAGAAATTTTTAAATAGTCATTTGTATAATTTCGTAAAACCTTCAAAAGCTGCTGACATTTAATATAGAAATTGTGTTCATTTTCCAAACAAAAGCGCTACTTCGCCAAATTGGTATGGGTTTTTTTTCACTACAAAAATTGCATTAAGCACCTATGTCAAATATTTAATTAACAAAGCAGAGTAGTCTAATATTTCATGTCATTATGTATGTATGTATGTGTGATTTAGCCCGCAGCGGGGTGTATTACTGGTGCTGGGTGTCAACGTGTAACCGAGTAGACCAAAAGCTACGCTTACAGAGGTTTTCAAATTTCATTTGTTTAATACATATTTATGTGTGTGTATGTGCAGGTATAGATACAGGTATATTTGTTTATTTGTATGAATATACATGTACCTAAAGGTACTTGCAACGATTGTGTAATGCACGTTCGAACGAAAATAATCCAATTAAATACAGTGTCAGGCTTTGAAGTATTGTTTCAACTGTGATCGTATTTTTTCCAGTCTTGTAGAACAGTAAAAAGCATTGCTATACATTCTCTTAACAGGGCAATTCTCTCTTTGGAAAGATAAAAGACTTTCTTAAGGCAATTGTCAATTCTGGTAACTAAGAATAATTGAAAAAAAATTAAATTATAAACAAAATAAAAATATTTAAATAAAAAATTTAAAAAATAATTTTCTAAAAACCTAAAATTAATTAATATCAATTAATAATTAAAAATAAATTAAAATAACAAGAAATAATCTAATTGACATAAAATAGTAAGTTCCTAAAAGATAAAGGATCATCAAAAAACTTTATTTTTCAAGCGATTAAAATAAAATTAAATGATGAAACACAAATTAAATAAATATTGTAAAACAAATTTTATGAAATTAAAAGAAAGTCTAATTGAAGAAAGACAAAATTTAATTGAAATAAAATGATAAATAAGATGATAAGAATTAAGTGTAATTAAAAAAAATAGAAGAAAATTCTATGAGAAAAACAAAGTAAATAAAAAAATATCACACAAATCAATGAAATTAAAAGAAGGTTTAACTGAAGAAAGCAAAAATTAAATTGAAATTAAATAATGAGATCCTATAAATTATGTGACATTACAAAACTTTCTGTTTTAAGCAATAAAATCTAAAAATTAGAAGAAAATTAAATGAAGAATGAAGTTAAATTAAAAAAGTGGCAAAAATGAAATGAAATAAAAAAAAGCTCTTTAGAACAATAAAATCCAAAACTTAAAAGAAATTCTAACTAAAAAAAAATAATATGATCCCAAAAATTATATGCAATAAAAAAACTCTTTTTAAACAGTAAAATCTAAAAATTATAAGAAAATTAAATGAACATAACACAAGTTAAATTAAAAAGCCGTCGTTAAAATTAAATGGAGTTAAAAAATCCTTTTAACACAATAAATACAATAACAAAATTCCTTTTAAAAGACTTATATCTACATATCAAAAGCATTTAAACAATAAAAGCCAACACAAGAATAAATAAAATAAGTTATTTGTTTTTGTTGTTTATGGCCTTATAACAATTATATTCAACAAATTTGTTGAACTTAAGGCCATTTTTTTTAATGAAAACTATTATGGAAAAACAACAATAACAATAATAAAAAAGTGATAACTATATATTTCGGAGATCACCACATCTCCTCATCAGACTTCTTCAGTGGGATTCGATCCAGCGACCCCAGCTGGTATAGCCAGTGGCCTATCCTCTGCGCTAAGTTCGCCTTATAAACTGTGGTTGGTTTTCCTTATAAACTGTGGTTGTTTTCCACAATCATTAAAAAACGGCCTCAAGCCCAACAAAATGCAATGAAAATAAATAGTAAAAAATTGAATTGCAACAAAAGAACAAAATAAATTCCTAAAAATTAAATGAAGTTAAAAACAAAATTTACAAAAAAAAACTCAAAATTAAAAGAAGATTAAATGTTGGAAATACAAAATTCAGCAAAAATATATAAAATATCCAAAAATTAAAGGAAAAGTAAAAAATTTTCTTTTTAAAAGAAAATTTAAAAACCAAATGAAATTAAAATTAAAAAGAAAAGAAAATTAGCTTACAAATAAAAAATACATCAAATAAATTTACAGCAAGTAATTTTTAATCTAAAACAAACCCGACTTCAATTCTCTTATAAAAATTGGAGATTATCGTTAATTTCTCCATGATCCGATGATCGGATTTAAACCAAATTATATTACCAGGGACCACCTATGAGGTAACACCTTTCCTTCCAAAAAAAAAAACTAAAATAAAAAATATTCCGACGAATTGGCAACTTTTCTCCTGTTTGTGAAGTCGGTTAAAAATTCGATGAAATATGTTATTCTTTTTAAAACAAAATCTAAATCATAAAATACAATTAAATTAAAAAAAGAAAAAAAAAACCGCTAGCAGATCTCTCGAATGCCATGCCAGTGCTTTTTGTCACTGGATATACATAGATGTCCATTTGGAACATGCGCAAGTGCTTTCTAACATAACGCCATCTCACTATGAAAGTTGGAAAGCGTGCTTTTTTGTAAGACTTTCGTGCCAGAATAAACAAAATCTTTCAAACTATCTTGTCTACTCTCTGTCAATTGCCTTACAAAAGGCTTGCAACTGTCTTAGCCCGAATTGGCCTGTAAATTTGAAATTAGTGCATATGTATGTAAGTATTTTATAAGACTTAAAGGGAGTGGAAATTTCCATGAATTATGAAAAAATGAATATACTCTTCTATTGTAATTTGAGCTAAATGATTTAAAATATTAAGTACTTCTTCACCTTTGAAGTATTTCGTTTTTAAATCAATAAAAATAAAAAAATTAATATAGCCCACTGTATATTTGCATAGTTCGAAAATTACATACTTCCATCTGGGGCAACGCCGGCATAGCCCATTTTGAATTACACTGTGTAAATAATTAATGAAACAATAGTCGAAACAAGCCAGCCGAAAGCTGATATGTACATACATATATGTCAACATAACTATGTACATATTTATTCACATAAATATCTAACCATGCAGAGCCCATGGAGCAATATAAACATATTTTATTTAAGGCGATACAATTCTAAATAGTAATTTATTTTGTCAATGGTTATGAATGTAACGTTGAACATTCCCCATAATGTAAAGCACAAACTGATTTCCAACGATCAACACCTGACCAACAGCCAGCTCCAAAAGGCCGAAGTCTGATGAGGAGATGTGGTGATCTCCGAAATAGCTGCTATAACTTCTACCGCTTAGACTNCTGTAGTCTGTTCACGTAATATTTCCTGCAGGCCACTTATAATTTCGTCTGCATGCAGATATGAGACAATGCATAATAAATTACTGCGATCTGTTTTTCATCAACGGACATGAGAGCCGCACAAACACACACTTACTTAAAAAACATGTATGCTAAACTGCATACTTAATACTTTTTGTTGTAACATACAACACGGCGCGCGGAACATGTACGGCACGCTACATAGTACAACAGGTGCATGCGGCTGCCAGATAAAACAGGTATTTTTCGGATGACAGCTTCTCTTGTGTAGTTGTATGGAGATTTCCCGGGGTCGTATTTTTTAGTTGAAGAGGCAATGAACTGTTAATTTT
>NW_016190586.1:0-3730 GCF_001687245.7 Rhagoletis zephyria | reverse complement strand
ATCGGGCGCAGCTTCGGTCGGAGGGCACCAAGGGAGCAGAGGCTCTGGCTTCAAAAAATAGGCACCGATCTCCAAGCAGGAACCGGGAGGCCAGTCGGCGTCGCTCCAGGAGTCGTGACCGCTTCGGGAGCCATGACCGCTCTGGGAGCCGAGGCCGATCCGAGGGTCGGCAGTGGGCACCGCTCTAGCAGTAGGCACCGCAGGTCTCCTAGTCGAACCTCATCGCTCGAGTCAGGGTGGCAGCTGCAAGACAGCAAAAAGAGAAGCCGCAGGTGTAGACCGCCTCCACTTCCGNCGCTCGAGTCAGGGTGGCAGCTGCAATACAGCAAGAAGAGAAGCCGCAGGTGTAGACCGCCTCCACTTCCGTCCTCCGGTCAGCCGGGAGCCCTTGACGACCACCATCGAGCTGGTCTAGGTGGGTCGGGAGTCAAGTGGTATCTCCGGTACCTGGAGCAGGGGAAGAAGCCGAGCGTAGCCCGCGCAATGGCGGAAGTAAGACAAGAGGTGGAGAAAGAGGCACAAGAGAGTGGTAAGACGGCTGCAACCGCTGGTATGCAGCAGAGAGGTGAACTACCCGCGCCTGCTGAAAAGCAGAGAAGCGGGCAACAGCATCAGAGACCCGCGCCTGCTGAAAAGCAGAGAAGCGGGCAACAGCAGCAGAGACCCGCGCCCGCCAAATGGCGGAGAAGCGGGGAACCTACAGGTACCACAACAGGCTCAACAACAGCTACTCCAAAACGCACCAGCCTACAGGTCACACCACCTGAGCCACCGTCCCCCAAACGGCCGCGGGGGCTCCCACCCCCTCCAACAGAGCCTAGGGGCTTGGATGGGTCCGCGGGCCAGGGTCAGCCACAGGAGGGAATCAGTAAGCAGCCTAGCTATTCGGATGCTCTTAAAGGCATTCGGGTGGCTGTACTGCCCTGTGATTACCCTGCTGCTGCCCTAAGCCCTGAGGACCTGACCAAACTCCAGGACGCCATCATGGATGAGGTCCTTAAAGGGTGGAAGCACGCACTGGTCTTTTGTGGGGTATTTTTCAGGTCAGGTATGCTCCTTGTGGACTGCAAGGATGAGCGGACCGCAGCATGGCTGGTGGATAAGGCACCAAACATTGAGGGATGGGAGGGGCCCGCGTTATGTACCAAGAGGGGGGATGATATCCCGCCGGTGCATAATATCTCGGTGTTCTTCCCAAGATGCGCCGATAAATCGGCGGAGTACGTGCTGGGGCTCATCAAGGCCCAGAATGAGGACATCCACACTGCTGCGTGGAAGGTGGTTTCATGCGGCGCCGAAGATAACGGTCTCAGGCTCAACCTGGGGATCGATGAGGCGTCGTATGTCAGCATCAAGAGGGCCGTATTCACAATCAACTTCCGTTATAGTTATGTTACGGTGCGGCCATGGCGGCATAAGACGACAGGCAGCAAGGAGTCAGAGTCTCAAGACATGCAAGTCGACGAGGCTACTGACTCCACTGCTGCCCCAGCGAACGAGTCGACCACGGCCCCACTGGAAGATCAGCTACCGGAATTAGCACAGGCACCAGCTCTTGTGAGTGCTCCCGGGCCAAGTGCCACTGACTACGTGCGCACCACACAGGAGCTCCTAGCGGACATAGGCAGGCTCGAACTCGACAGAGAGGGCGAGGGTGAGGCACGGCTCTCGAACATCGAGGACGAGCCCCAACTATGAGCCCAACAGCGCTAACAGTAGCCCAGGTCAACTTGCATCATGCGGTGGCCGCCTCGGCGATCATTGCAAGCAGGTTTGCCACGGAGGACCTGGGAATCCTACTGATACAGGAACCGTGGACCTACAGAGGCCAGGTGAGGGGCCTCAATCATAACAACAATAAGGTAATTTGGGACCTTTCCTGCGAGAGGCCCAGAGCGTGCGAAGTGCTAAAGAATAATATTAATTACTTTTGCATTACAGAATTTCTTACACAGGATCTGGGCGCGGTCCAAGCTACCTTAAGGGTCAACGGGAAGGAACTGGAGGTGGTCTTAGCTGCAGCCTACTTTCCGGGGGATAACGCCAACGTGCCGCCTCTTGAGGTACAGCAGCTGCTGGAATTTTGCCGCAGGAAACGACTTCCGGCGATTCTCGGCTGCGATGCGAAAGCCCACAATATAGAGTGGGGCAGCTCGGACATAAACCGTAGGGGTGAGTGCTTATTAGAATATATTATCAGTGAAGACCTGTGCATCCATAATGTCGGTAAAGAACCAACGTTCATAACTAGGGTCAGAGAGGAGGTACTTGACATCACTCTCAGCAACAGACTGGCCAGTCCTCTGATCGTTCAGTGGCGGGTCTCATTTGAGCCCTCACTGTCGGATCACAGGATTATCCGATTTGCACTGGGAGCTGAGGCTCTGACAGGTCACCCAAAGAGGAACCCCAGGAAAACAGACTGGGATAAATACGAAGAGGTACTTAGGTTGAACCTAAGCAGAATAGAGGCACAACATAGAAAGGTGGATTGTATGGAGTTAGAGGACAGGGTCAACAAGCTGAACGGCACTATTCTGGATGCCTTTACCTCCAGCTGTCCCGTGTCAAAGCCAAAGGGGAAAGCTCAGCCTCCCTGGTGGACACGGGAACTCTCAGTTCTTAGGAAAGATGTGCGAAGACTTTTCAACAGGGCAAAGCGCACCGGGAACTGGGAGGAGTACTCAGTCTGTCTAACAAAATACAATAAGGAGATTAGGAAGGCCAAGCGTAGCAGCTTCAGAACCTTTTGTGAGAACATCGCATCTACTCCTGCAGCTGCTAGGCTGCATAAAGCATTAGCGAGAGACAACACAGGGACCAGACTGGCTATTAGGCTACCTAATGGGGCCTTTTCAGGTAATGAACAGGAAAGGGCACGCGCCCTGCTATCGGCCCACTTTCCGGACGCCATTCCCACCGCTGGGGATACGTTGTTCCGTGCGTTCAGGCCATCCCCACCGGACTGGAAGTTGGCTAGAAGCCTTATAAACCGGCAAACAGTGCGGTGGGCTCTGGACTCCTTCGAACGGTACAAGGCCCCTGGGGTGGATGGTGTATGTCCGGCGTTGCTAAAGCAGGGCGGGGAGCTCTTACTTCCACATCTTGTGGACATTATGAGGGACAGTCTAGCACTGGCTCACATTCCCAAGGTGTGGCAAAGGGCCAGGGTTATTTTTATCCCGAAGGTAGGTAGGAGGGATTACTCTCTTGCCAAGTCATTCAGGCCGATAAGTCGCACATCCTTTATGTTAAAGGCAATGGAGAAAATTATTGACCATGAAATCAGGTATAACACTCTAAAACAAACCCCTCTGCATTCCAACCAGCACGCGTACAGGGTGGGGAGATCCACGGATACTGCGCTGTATGCCTTAACGGAGGAAATACAAGGGGCCTTTGAGTGTGATGAGGTGGTGCTCTGTGCCTTCCTCGATATCGAGGGGGCCTTCGATAACGCCTCCCATTTGGGAGTCGACAGAGCTCTTGGGAAACATAACGTTCAGCCAACCATCCGAAGATGGATAGCAAGGTTACTTCAGACCAGGATTGCCGAAACTGAAGTCGGTGACAGCGTCGTTCAAATACAAACGACGAAAGGGTGCCCACAAGGGGGGGTATTATCTCCTCTACTGTGGAGCTTAGTTGTGGACGAACTCCTACAGATACTTACGCTGCCAAGGGTACGCGGACGACATAGTGATTATCGCTAGAGGGAAGTTCGAAAGTA
>NW_016190585.1:0-3730 GCF_001687245.7 Rhagoletis zephyria | reverse complement strand
AGGCTCTAACAAAGTTAAAAAGGCTTATTATGTGGTAATTTGCAAACGGCAGGATCATATATCTTGTGAATTCGGGCATAGAACCTCATTTTGGACGTCAGTACGAACGAGATCATCGTCTCTCTATACATTGTTCTGGGTTCTTTAGCCTCAAACATGTTACCGGTATCGCCAGTGTAGGGCCTCCATATCTCAAGTGTACTATAGACAGATTTTTATCTTCGTTTCTCGCCTTTCCACAACTCGAATGACTCCGGGAATAGGCTTTCCCGGTCTTTGAGATAATTGAAAATTGTGGGGCGTTTCTTTCTGAGCAGCCATACGATGCCCAACGCCAGGTCATCCATTGGTACTTCTCGTTTTTTCCTTAGGACCATATCATACTCCATAGTCCGATTAAAGAAACGCCATATTTTCAGATAACTGCTAAAAATATTGAACGGGTTCTTTCCAATAAATAGATTTGCGGTCTGCGCCACTTATGAACGTTACTGTTTACCCTGTCCCATAAGTGCTCTGCTATGTTAAGTGCGTGGGTGTGGGAAGAACACTTAGATGGTCTAGAGTTCTACAGCCTTACAACATCCATAGTAGTTGTGCGAAATAGACACATACCAAAAAAAAAAGTTCCAGATATTCAACTTTTCACAAAGAAAAATAATCGAACGAAAGTTCTCTTAAGTAAGGCGCGAGGTCAGTCGGTCCTTACTCCACAAGGAGGGCGCATACCAGAAACGATTACAAACCTAAGATGAGAATACACCTCGGCGGTAATATACTTCAAAATGCAGCAGCTACTGCGCTCATGTGACCTTAAATCCGCGCATTAACATATGATTAGCAACACCAAATGCAGTAACATTCTTTCGACACATTTCGCAAGGAGCAAAAACTATCAAAGCTCCTCAGTCTCTCTTTTGCTAAGCGCCCTTGAAACTTTCACATAAGTACACACATTCACATGATGCGTAGTGCACATACTGGCAGTTACATGAAACGCGCCGCAATGCAGCAGGGGAACTTTACAGACGCAATAGTAACTTTATGCGAACTTTATTGGAGCTCTTTAATGGAAATGGAGCGCCACTAAAATTGCATTTTGTCGCCAATTAAGTGACTGGTTTATGGGACGCGTGAACAATTAAAACGTCACACACACACACCTATGGAACCTAAATGCGAGCATTGCAGCGATGACAGCTAAACAGCCAGTCGCCCGGTCATTGCTAACGACTCCACTTTAGCCGGCATCCAAATCCAGTATATTCGTTGCATCTTTCATTAAGCGCAAAGCGCCGATTTGTTTGAAGGGCGCGTGCCATATGCATGCTGTGACCGATCGACCGACCGACAGCACTCAGTGGCGACGCCATCTCGCGCATAAAATGACATATGAGCCTCATAATTAAAACTTCAAAAGTACCTACACAGCTGGGAGCCAGCCAAGAAGAGAATATAGGAGATGGTGAAAAGGCTGTGGTGGAGGTTGAAGCGTAGATGGAGCAAGCGCAAAGACGCCGATTTACTTTGCATTCATTGGTGTTAAACAAACCGACTTTTACACATGAAGTGCTGAGAGGGATCGCACTGAGATGGTTGCGTATAAATTAGCTATTGATGAGCAAATTGCTAGTTTTAACCTTTTCCTGCTGTGTTGCTTCTATTGAAGGTAAAACATTTTGACACTGTGGATCATCTTGTTGAAGGCAGACAAGAGTAAAAAGGGTAGCGAAAATAAACTCAAAGCGATGTTAAGACAGCATCAGATTGTCCCTCACGGGATATTAATATGACCCTCTACTATTTGTTTCACTAAAAGGCCCATTTATCATGTCTCAATGACGAAACATCCGTCTACAACGGATACATGTACCGAGGCTTAAAGCCTTGTAGAGAAGTTGAGGTAGCTTGGGCTATCAGGTGCTTCTACCCGTTCAAGGCAGCGGAAATGGGTGGCATAGTTTCTGTGTTGTTACATCACTCATCTACAAGTTAGGCACCTCATCTAACTAACAAGTATATGCTTTGTTATATTAGCCCTTAAATAGGTAAACTAAATTACTTACAGTCACAAAGTTTCAGGACTATAAGTGATGCATCGTTCATCCTAGAGATACTGGAACATCCAGTTGGGTTTCGTAGAAATCAGGAGAATACGTAGCCTCCACTCAATGGATATCGAAGAATTTAAGGAATACACCCTACCCTCGCTGGTTTGCTGAACAATGTCCGTTCGGATATAAAAGTCAAAGTATGGATTGACTCCATGCTTGAAGGTAGAGCAATGAACGCAGCTAAAGACACCGGAGTCGCCAGAGGCGCTCCGCAAGGGGGCTTTTGGTGGTAAATGTAATTGCGACATTGCTTAAAGCAAAGGGAATAAGGCTTGTAGCATATGATGACGATTCGGTAATAAGTATGTATGTATAACGATAAGTTGGTTATCTAAAAGATTATAGCATAAGCATCAGATCGATTGTAAACCATGGGGCCCTTTCTTAGTGCAAACTTGTACACGCAAAGGTAATCGTCAAATTGTGGTATCGCACCTCAGGAGGGACTTTCAGCAAGAGCTTCACATTTGAGTAGTCCACTTGCAAAGTGCGCTATGTAAAATTTTTTTCGATTTTTAGCTTTTGGTGGATTACGTACCAGTATTTAGAGTAGTTTCATGTCCACTAACAACACAGTGCAAAATCTTTTTGTATTCTGAAAAAATAGCATAAAATGTTAACTCTTCTTCCAAAAGTCGCTATCATAATTATTTATAAACTTTCAAAAGTATCCATCCTCTGATGAACCTAGAAAACTGCTTTAGGTCGTATAGACTGTTATTGTTATCTTATGCCATGGTATGTTATGTTATAATTTTATAACGCTCTTATTTATCTAAATTTTCAGGTAATAATAAAAANATAGACTGTTATTGTTATCTTATGCCATGGTATGTTATGTTATAATTTTATAACGCTCTTATTTATCTAAATTTTCAGGTAATAATAAAAAAGATTCAATTTAAATGTTACTTGTTGTCGTAGTCGTTTTTTCAAATTTATGGCTTTCTATTATAAAATCACATAACGCTGTTTGCAAGTGGACTACTCATTTCCGTTTATGATGCGATCGCATAAGGTACCTTCCGACTTTCGGAAGCCAATATCTGGCTATAACCCAACTTTAGTCGGGCGAAAAGTTTGGTACAAATAAAGAGGGCCGTAATGAAATCAAGTTTGACGTTCAACCTCAGTGCAAGACACCTACACGATCACCGACCGATCAAACAAAAACGGGAGGTAGGTCTAACAGTGGAAGATAGTTGTGTATCCAACGACTTGGATGATTCAAATATGGAGCACGAACCGGCACCGGTGTCTACTTTCTAGTCGAAGGATCTACAGATTAGTCAGTATGCCAAGCGAGAAAAAGGGCAGCTAATCGTTCTCCCAAATAGAACCGGAAAGCCACGGTTTTCTTCAATATCCAAGTCGCTTTAAGAGCAATCGCTACCAAAATTAGGCTTTGACACCACCAGGCTATATCAACGTCACTCTTTGCTGGATTCCTGGACCAATCAATATCAGAAACGATATGATGATCAGGTAAAGCTCAGAGAGATCAATAACCTAGTCATATAACTCCACATAAATTCCGTTTAGGGATCTTGTGAAGTTATGTCTGAGCCCAGTAGGAAACCAGCGGAAGATCCCTAAAGCTCAACAGGTCTGCAGTT
>NW_016190584.1:0-3730 GCF_001687245.7 Rhagoletis zephyria | reverse complement strand
CAGGGTACTATTTTATATATATAAGGAAAATTTGAAAGTTAGGGGGGGGTTGAGCACCCCCCTGCCTCTACCTGGCTACGCCCATGGTTATTTATCCATCGATTTTCATCGTCAGGAGCTTGAGTTTTTGCAAAAAGAACAGGCTTCAATAAGAAATTAAAAAAAGTACAAAAAATTGGTTTCTTTTTAAATTTTTTTTGTTAAGGTTTGAATTTTTTTTTTTACATAAAAACTAAAAGTTGAAGTTTACGTGTCTCAGCGATTTTTTATTTATTTATTTTCAAAACTTGAGATTTTCCCCACAGTGGAATTTAACTACATATCGACTGCTGAGTGGAAGATCGACCTATCTCTAACAACGTTATCTATCTATCTCAAAAAACTTTTGAAGGACGCCCTATTTCAGAATTTGGTTGAACAACGCCCTATTTAAGAATTCGTTTCAAAAACGCCCTATCTCAACTGCCGATTAAAAAACGCGCTACATCGGCACATTTTCAATTCTGTTTGAAATAAGATAGGGCGTTCTTCTAAATTCTGAGTGTTTTTCAATAAAGTTCTGAAATAGGGCGTTCTTGAAAAATTTTCGTCGTAGGTCGATCTTCCACTCAGCAGTCGTTATACTTTAAAATAGACAAGTTAACGGCCCTTAATGTGATGCGATAAGTTGTAAGAATAATTTTATAGAAATATGTATGCGCGCAGTGAAATGACTGCGATGAAAACAAATAGGCTAGCGCATTACCGCCTCCAGGAGCCAGGACACAAATGCACACACACATATGCGCAAGCGCACTTCAGATATAATATTTAGTTGTGAACATATCCGCTGTCACGAACACCATCTTCCCATCTTAAATGCTGTGGGATAATTTAAATTATTAATTAAAAAAATTCACATCGCTGGCAACCAGCAGTGGAGCATAATGATTTTTGGCTGCTTTCATGCACATGATGGCCACGGCATACATATGTACATATGTGTGTACATCTATACTTATGCTTATGTGTGTGTGCTATCATATTGTTATTACTAAATGACGTTGCTGACCGTAAAAGCACAAAGGCTTAAAACCAACAATGTGACCAGCACAGGGCAATAGCCAGTAAAACAATGTACATACGTAGTATGTATGTGTGTGTATACCGTACATGGTATAGTATGAGAGTATGTAAAAATGCATATCTCTCGGTGCATAGGCCAACGGCATCAACAATAACATCGCCATAGCTGCGAGTGCCGCATCTGCCATATATGTATGTAGTATTTTTGTATGTTTTTTTGTGTGTGTGTGCATATTTCGCAGCGGACAAGCATTGCCAATTAAAAATTTCATATGTGGTGATTGGGCGTAAACAATCACGGCGGTGCTTTTGTTATTTTCTCTTGTTTGCTGATCTTGATGAATGCTCAACATTGCACCGAAATTGCATGCAGTCATTCAAAAGCAAACTTACGTACATACATACTCAGTCACACACACACACACACACACACACATGAACTACGNCGGAGTGTTAACTTCCTAATTTGAGTACGCGTGCAACTTTGGTATTGAATATCTGTAGTTACATAACTAGAGTGTCGGAAAAATAAATAGGGATGCACACTTTAACAAGTTTTTGTTACTTTTATTTGGCTTACTTTATGTTTATTAATTTTTGATGGAAGTTTAGTTAACTATTTCACCACAACCATTACCGTAGCGGCCGTCTGGTAGTTAGCTCGCCTATATGCCAAATTTCCATGTTTTAACGCATCTTCTTTTCTCGTTGTTAGAAGCTGTTTTAAATGCAGTGTTTGTCGACTTAACTATCTAGGTTTTTTACAGGGCTTGGTGCTCTGGAAAGATCTGGTCAACTGTGAATTTGCCAGACCTGAAACGACACTGATAAGGTCCATTTAGTTGGTTTATGAAAACTTCAGTCTTTCACACACCATCATGGAGAAGAATCCTCTAGGATTTTATAAACAGCAAGGAGATTTCAAACTTCGAGTCAAATTCATCACACCGAATTCCGCTTTCTCTGTCGCCAGCTTTGAACAACTTAGCCGGTATTCCATCAGATCCCAGGGCTTTTAAGCTGTTTTCACCCCGACTTGGTCTGGTGGTGGAACGTGAGCTTCGTCTCCACACTTTGGGCTGGGTTCTTTTTTGTCAAATCGCTACCTATTTATTTACATACATACATACATACATACAAGTGTTCCTTTCATATCTCAGAATTACTCTGGACATACTTATGTTACCAAATTTTCATCTATGTTACTAGCCCCGGCCTTGAAACCACTTGATTGGTAAAACACTGAACGATTTTATGAAGGTAAATATAAGGAGGTTGGCAAAGGAGATGAACGAGAGTAGTCTAGGAGGAGACCCAAGTAAATCGAAACGCCTTCTATAAATATAAAGGCGCAATCGCTTTCAAAGGGGACGTGTCCCGCAGCACAGTACGTTGAGTGTGCACTGTCATGGTTAGACCTATACTTTCACATGAAGTGGCGTGGTGGTCTAAATACTTGAGCTAAGAAATCAGTCATGCTCACACTAAAAAACGTGAAAAAGACGACCCTACACGAGAACAGCACGAGAATGCACAGCGTCCATGGAGGCGGTGGGTGTACTACTAAACCTATATAGTGTCCAAAGACATTATGGCGAAGCAAAATGCAGCTGGCGCAGTCATTGGACTGTGAAAATTATCTAGCTGCGGAGCAAAACACTGTGACCACGCCTCAACTATGAAAGGCGTTCGCCTTCCGTAAGTAATGGGCAGAGGGTAAAAAGTATGTTCTGGGATACAGCACCACAGCAGAACCTCGAGTACAAAGTCGTTTCGTCTACCAGACCATTGCCGCGCCTTCAAAACCGAGCTTGCGGCTATGCAGGAAACTACAAGCTGGCTAAGAATTCTTAATTCTATTACAAATAGCTCAGAAAATGTAGCGATCTGACGCAGATTATGCAATGAGCGGCAGACCAGTGCATTGACATGGCGGACGAACTTACAAGGAAGGACACTACTCTTCGTCTCTTGCCGTTCGCTACTTGCAAACTCAATATATATCTATACATACATACTTCCAAGTATTCTTCTTCTCAGAAGCAGATGCAAGATGCCGGCAATATGAAAAAAATTCTTGTAGCCAGAATGGGTCTTGAAAAGTTCGATAGAGATCCTGTGTGGAACCACAACGATCCGCCCTTAGCTACAACACAATTTACGAAACCTAACCTTAACCGAGAAAAGAGAAAAAATTATAATATTCCGTACATATTTAATAAGCAAAAACCAGTTCAAAGCTGCTTTAAAAAGAAAATAATATTTAACTAGTTAAAAATTTGTTGTGGCTTTCCTTGCGGTGCAGGATATAAAAATTAATGAGCTGAACAAAATATTTGCCACATTATGGACACACGCTTTCTAGTAATGGCCAGCATTAGAATAAGTAACCGCAGTGGGTATAGCAATGAAGAAACTACGCAGCTTAGCTAATGGCGTTTTCCTTTCTACAAAAAATGTTGCCTTCTCATTGCCCTCTGCTTAGTATTTGTGCGGTAGAAACGAAAACACCACAAGTAAGTTGTACAAATATGTATTTGAATACTCATACTTCCGTGTGTGGGTCAAAGATGTGCGTAAATAAGTATGTATGTATGTATGTATGCCTCCTTAACTCATGATTTCTCTGTTATAAGTACAACGCTTAAAATATACTACACAACCC
>NW_016190581.1:0-3731 GCF_001687245.7 Rhagoletis zephyria | reverse complement strand
CTTCTGGTAGTTGAGGTAAGTTCAATGTAAATGAATTAAGCGACTATATGCACAAACCGCCGACTAAAAATGCCGTTACCCATAGAACAAATAACCAAAAAAAAATACCACGAAAACACATAACCGGGGTACCCGTGTCCGCTCACTAACTTTCAATGTTTTAAAGGCAGAATATGTAGAGATTGTTGTGGGTTCAAATCAATACTGTTTGTGCGCTAGTAAGTGAACAATGGTGAAATATTAATCGCGATAATTCAAGTAGTTGAATTTAGTTTTTTATTGGCTAACAATTATAACGAGAATTTGTCTTTCAGTGCATATAAAAGTAAAATAGGATAATTAGGGGATTGACGAGACGTATTAAGTGGCGCAAAATCTTAAGCTAACATTTGTTTATGTAAAACTAGCAAATACCCAGCTCGCTTCGCGACGCCTGTTAAGAATGCAAAAAGCTCCGAGGTACTAAGTACATGATATATGTACTAATCTCCTCCCATGCTATGAGCTCTTAATTCCACCTGAGAGATATCTGCAGGTATTACAAGGTTTGTCAAGAGCGCGTAATCTTCATTTTAAATTCTTGTGTTTCACAGGAAGAAATAGTTTTCCTATCAAACGGGCTCATTGATATTCCTACCGTGTTCTTTCTTATTCGTCACACTTCTTATTGATATACCCATTGATGTGTCTAGGTTGTCTATGGCGTTATTGTGCGTTTCTTTGTATGTATTTTTAAAGAATGGGGCTTTATTAAATTACCTAATAAGTAAATTTGTAGAGGGGTATCCAAATATCTCGATTCCACCGCCATCTGACGGCACAATTTTTTGCAAAAGTATATTTTATGATGCAGAGCATCCTACGTCGTTCGGGATAATAGCTGATTTCCTCCAAGCCTTGACTGAAGTTTATGCCGTTTGAAAAACGGAGATTACAACTCGAAGCGGGTGATTCCACCTATTAAGTAGAAGCAAACGAAAGGAAAAAAGCAAAACTTACAAAAAAACGTGTCCGATCACCCGATGTTGGAATTATTTGAACTTTTCTGAGCTCTTAGCTGCAGTTAAGCCTTTGGTGGAAATAGGCTTTAAACAAATAAAAATATAAAACATTAAGAAAGATTTTCAGTTTACCGTAAATTAGAAGTGACAACAGGTCATTCTATTTAGCTGTATGTTTGTAATGGGCCAAAGGGTATGGTTTTCTGAATGTACTACATCTATTGAAGTTGCCACGATCCTGGCAAACACTCACTCTCTTGCAGTTTACTATAAATGCCACGCCCTCTTGTACAAACTTATTTGTATACATTTACCACAGATCTTCTCACCAAATGTGAAAGTCATGTAAGTTAGGGGTCCGAAGATATAGCAAATGTGAGATTTCATGGCTATGGAATGTGCTGCGGCCCCTTATATAAACTCATTTACTTTTAAATCGCTATAAGCGCCTTATTTTGTTATGTCTTCACATCAAATTTCAAAGTCGTGTGACTTGCGGTTCCGAATCTATTTCTGATTAAAATTTTCACGCCTATGGTAGGTGCCAGGACTCCTTGTACAAAGTCATTCATATACACCTTACTATAAGCGCCTATCATGGATATGTCTTCATACAAAATTTCAAATCCATGTCACGTATGATTTCGAAATTATGGCTGATTGAAAATGTCACACCTATAGGATGTACCATGCCCCTTTTACAGAAGTATATCTACTTTACAATAAACATCTACGATAGACGTGTATGTCAACACACCGAATATCCAAATCATGTGACCTACGGTTTAAAAGTTATATCTGATTAAAAATGTTACGCCTATGAGAAGTGCCACGCCCATTTGTCAGATTCCTTTTTTTATACCCTAGATTACGTCCGAGGTCACTCTCTATATAGCAGTTAAAGCCCCATGAAAATCTATTCAGTAGTTCCGGATATTAGTGAGTTCAAATAGACAAACAGACAATAAATCTACAGCTTTATTATAGTGTATGCAGAGGATAACGGTTAAAATGGTTTTTGGGGGCGGCCAATTATATATTTATATCAGTTTAAAAACATTTTGGTTTCGTTAGAAATCCTCGAAACCATCTTAATCAATATTTTACATAAACAATCTTAATCTTAAGCCTTTTCGACGGTTAACACGTCTTGTGAATCCCCTAAATATAATTAAATATTTTAGCAAATGTTTATTGTATAATCGTATATTCAGTCTTCTCTTGTCACCATTGTGGACGATGGAGAAAATTTTTTATCTGAGAACGAGAAAGAGCAGGGCCTGACGTTGAAGAGGAAAAATTTGAAGGCAGTGAATCAAACGACGAAGATTAAGAAGAAGTTTCGAGCGTATACTGCAAGACGATTTTTGGTCCTCGGAGTGTATTACGTATGTACGTCTTAAACATTGGAAGCGTTCCTTCCCTCTATCACAATATAATCGACTTTGTTCTTCGATTTGGTTTCTCGTTTTTATACCCGAGCGCACTTGTGCACAAGGGTATTATAATTTTGTTCGCATAACGATTGTTTGTAACAGCAACAACGAATCGAGATAGATATAGACAAATGTATGCATAAATACTCAGAATGAAATGAGAAATCGATTAAACCACATCTGCTCGTCCTTTTGTCCGTCCGTGTACACGATATGCGTTTTAGGTTTAACCAGAAAATAGAAACTGAGGCAGACTCCTTCTGGTAGTTTAGGAATTTTCCGTGTAAATGAATTAAGCGATCGAAAAAAGCGAATAACCTGATTTATAAAAAATAAAGTAGCTTTACAAAAGGTTTATGATTTGAAAAATTTATGAAGACGCCAATTTATAAAGCTTTTTAAACCTACTTTATTTTTTATGAATAACAGGCTAACCTAATATTCGCGGCTTGCGTTTTGGTACGCATGCCGTCGAATTTGTTTTTTTGCGTCACCCGAAATTGACTTGCATGCGTTTGCATTTGATTTCATTGAGCGAAACGTCAAATCAAAATGTCACGCAGAACAAAAATTGGAAATTGAGTTAGCTTCATACGCACGCCGTTCAATTTCGGTTGATCTCATACAAGTTGCATGTGCATGAGAAATTTTTGACAATAAATTGGCGGCGTGCGTGAATATTAGGTTAGCCTGTAAGGCCATAATGCCGAATTTCCACTAGGCATTGAAATGACAAAAAATGTTTGCCCTTTAAAAAAATTAAATGAACTCAATGACTATTTTTTCACATAATGACACGATTATTTTTAAATGCCCAACTTTGTCATTTGTCATCTCTGCCATTTAATGCCTAGTGGAAATCCAGCATAAGACTTTATTCCATTAATAGACTAGCAGCCTTTTTCCTTAATTGAACAGTTTCTTTTTCCAAAAGTGAATTGTATACTATATGTATGTACTTACCTTTGAAGAAAGGGTGACTTCATTTTCGGAAAAAAAACCGAATCCCGAAATGTGAAATACGAATTTGTTTTCACTTATTACTTACCGGTACATATCAATTTGATTAAATTCTAAAGTGTCCAATAAGAGTCGGATATTAGACGAAAGTTCTGGTGGTGGTTTGGTAATTGCGGGTTCCATTGATGCCGGAGTTACAGATTTGCTTGAGCCCTGAGCATGCTCCTTGGAAGCCTCGTCTTCCGAACTGTCATCTAACCCCTCTTTAAGGTAAACAAATTATTATGATTCATATATTGCATAGTTATAATATGGTTTTCTCTAACCTTCATCA
>NW_016190580.1:0-3731 GCF_001687245.7 Rhagoletis zephyria | reverse complement strand
ATTTTTATAGAGTTATTTGTACAACAAAAAATAATCTTTGGAATTTATATGCATCTATGTAATATAAGTATTTTATACTTATGAGCATATTGTAGTATTAAACAAATAGTGTACACATATTACGACTTCCAGTAGCAGCATCCATCCCTGTCACTATTTGCTTCTTTGAAATCATCGATATTTTGCACTTTGTGTGATCCCCCACTTAAAGTGTAACAAGCAGTGATGTATCGCAGACTACCAAGCACCAATCGAGAAAAGATTCACGCTACCGGCAATCAAGCGTGTAATTACAAACTCGCATATTGCATGCCTTTGTCCTTGATGTTGCTAGCGTTACTAGGGCGGCGCGCATTTGTTACCAAAAACCTAAAGGTTATCGTGTTAATAAAATACGAGCGTTCAAGCAACAGACCCAACGTGGCAGCGGAAGCTTCTGTACATAAAGGTAATATAAGGGGTTAAAGTGCAGTGGCAAATGAAGTAAGTGCTCCAAGCTTGCAGGTAAAGGGCACAAGTCCATAACTCCATTAACAAAAAAATTAGAGATGCGATCAAATAATGTATATTATATTTTAAAATTCCCTTTATAATATAAACTCAAGTAAAGAGTGCAGTGGCGGATTTATCGTACAGGCAACATAGGCTGAAGCCTAGGGCGGCAGAATTAAGGGGCGGCAAAATTTAAGACAGCTAAATTAAAAGAAAAAAATTTATTTGGGTTCAGCTGCACTTGAAATTGTGTTTGTGTAATTATAAGAACATAAGTATTGGGATTAGATTTCTTGTAGTGGGCTTCGGCCGGATCCCCATGACATTCTACTCATGATTTTTTTTTGCTGTTGTAATAAAATTTAATAACACCAAGTGAGCAAACGAGCAAAGTTTAATAAATGAAGAAGTGAGAAAAAAATCAAGTTAATTAGGAACATGGCAGCCAACTGCGCCATTACGAACGCCTACCAAAAGCACCACCATCTCCGTTTTTCTGCGCGTGTACTCGTGCGCAAGGGGAACCAATAAATTGGGAAAACAAATTCTAGGCTGCTGGATGATTTATTGTTCAATTTTATTGCGCGCGCTCAGGTTTTCTTAACATTTTGCCATTTCGACATTTGCTACCGAGCTCGGGTGCCAGACTTGAAAAACATTCCGTTATCAGCAAAAATACGATAAAGTCGATGCTAAGAGTCGCAGTTGCGTTGGGAAGGAAAGCGCAGATAACAAACGGCACTTGAATTGTGTATGTTATGGGTGATATTAGGGGTAGGAGGCCGTCTTTGCTGTCGACGGTGCCAGTTGTGTCGGTTTTGGGGGTGGCGGTATATGTTGTGCGAATGTTGGCATTTGGATAGATGCGCACAGCCTGCCAAACTATGCGACATGAGGCATTGCAACTCGCCGACTCACTCACTAGCTCAGGAATAATTTTCTAGATGTTTGGCTGGGGTAGTATGCGGGCGTAAGGTTTTGGTCGTCCCTAATAATGTAGCGTGAACGCAGGCTTGACAGGGCAAGGCTGGCGTGCTGGCTAAGGTTGTAATTCAACGAAATAAAATAAAACACGCACCAAAGCACATTCATCCCTCGAGAATTATTGCTTATTTGGTTTGTAATAATTCTTTCCTCTACATCTTTGCTGTGCTACCGAAGTTGGCGCTACTGCTGCCGTTTTGCGCTTTGTAAGTTCTCGTTTTTGAAAGTAACGATGCTTCTTTATTTCATTGTAATCTACATTCTTTTCGGAGCTATCTTCCCATTATGTTGGTGCTTTCAAGCGGTTGTTATTTCTTTGGCACACTCAAGATTTTGCGCATATGAATTAGATATAACAGTTAGGTAAACACGTAGTCGAATGGTTTAGACGAGCTCTGGGCTCGAATAGTCACATACGATGTCGTACTACTCTTCATTTAAAAACACATTTTTCAGAACGTACTCTTTGTCCCATTCAGCTTATACTGCCTGACGCATCACGTAATTTTATTTCGTATCAGTTTCGATCCGTGAACGGATTTTACGATTCGAGCTCTGTATTACACTTTCTTAGCAAATTTAAACATGTATTATGTTCTCCTTTATAATTTAAAATAGAGCCGTTTGCATTGATGTCGATTCGCATCAGAAACCTGCCGAAGAAATGTCTGACAAAAGGCCTAATTAGCGGTGCCCGATGTCATAATCTTAAAGCTTATGCCGGAACAAACAGAATACGTTTGAAAAATACGTTAATATATCATCAGGAACGTTTTAAAGAATAAGTAAATAAAGAAGTTTATTCCAAACGTTCAGAATGAATAAAGAAATGAAACCAATATTTTCGGATCCATAAACCTTTATCGAAGAACGATTCCAAGACAATTATTTTAAATTTTAATTCGCTAAGAAATATCGACATAGAGATGAGCACGGGGCCATCCCGATCCCGCCCATCCCGAAATTAAATTTTTAAGTCCCGAACCCGCCCATCCCGACGTTTTTCAGAATTGTACCGTGAGTCCCGTGGGTCCCGAAATCTAGCACTAAGATTAATTCACGTATCTTTCAAATTAATTTTAATCAATAAAAAAATCTGGCATCTTCCGGTTATTTTATTTTTTGCCTTGCTTTTCGCTTTAGTCAATAAAACTTAAAAATGTGATTATTTCATTAAACGTTTTTGAGGAAGATTTTCTGAATTTGTGGAAGTTGGGGTTTTATCGGGAGTATCGGGAAAAGATTTTAATCCTGTCCCGCCGGTAAAATTTTCAAAGACCTTCGCGATACCGCCCATTCCGCCCATTTTAAAATCAGTACCGTGGGTCCCCCATGTCCCGATATCCAGCGCCCATCTCGATATCGACCCCTTTGCGTGAGATTATCGTATATGAGATTTCTTCGAAACTAACTTTTTGATGCAAATTTGTTCTGCACCCCACAACGCATCACCTGGTATAATATTATAGATGCAAAATTTACTCTATATTTTGTCGTATGTTACAATGCATTTTTTTGTAGGCGAAATCATCGTATGTACCATACAAAAGTATTTTGAACGTACGTAGTAAAAAATAAAACAAAAGAAATTAAAAAAAAAAATTAAAAAGTAGAAAAAACGATCTCCTGTTAAATTTGGTTTCTATTACATACGATAATTTTGTGCAATAAAGTCGATGTATTGAAAATTGTATGGAAGCAATAGAAAACAGTTGGGTAGCGGTAACTTAATTATTGAAGAGGATGTGTGAACCATGAAATTTTATTTTTTTTATTTTCAAGCCCTACTTAGATTCTTCATTAGGTTTTCTTTTTTGAAAATTTTTAAGAAGTTAATGAATTCGCTCGAAACTTGTTTGCGGTTCATAACAATAATCTCTGGAGCCAATAAACTCATAATTCTAAAGAAATCGCGACCACATTCCTATAGAAGGTTCCTCTTAAATTCAAATATTAAACAAACTTGACAAAATTTGGCTATAAATTTCTGTGTGGCTGTAGTTTATATGTGTGTTAAAAAATAACAATATGTTAATACGTTTTTAGCAACAGTTTTTTACAATTTGTAAATCAAAAATATGTATGTAAATATATTTTACTTATATTAAAAATATGTTTTTCACTATTATAAGTAAAGAATTAATAATTCTTAAGATGACACAATTTTCACTACTATTTAAAAAAAAAGGTTAAGAATAAAAAAGCCTAGGGTGCCGGAGTGCAATGGGGTATAGTCGTTGCGCTGGGTATGCAGT
>NW_016190579.1:0-3731 GCF_001687245.7 Rhagoletis zephyria | reverse complement strand
TTTTTTTTTTTTATATTTTCGATTAAAATATTGTAAATAATATTTTTTAAATTTAAATTATCGTTTGTTATGCAGAAAATCGGCTTAAATTAAAAAAAAAGGAATTCTTTACAAATTTTTTTTCGGACTTTGGCAAATAATTAGAAAATGGCTAGGAAGAGAGGTTTTCATACGAAATGAAATTTCTACTAAAAACTTCAGAATATTTGTACATACATATCTGTCTGTGGTATATACATAACAGTAAATTGCAAATATCGCGAAAACGTATCCATAAAAAAAAAAAAAAAATTAACCCGAATTTCGGAATCACCGAGCAATTCTGCATAGGAATTGGATAGTGGCATCCATAGAACATTTTTGCTGTAAACCAGTGTAATCTGTAGTNTTTTTTTTTTAAACTATGTACATATTCATACATTCGAATAAACATACCCAGATGCATAAACCTTTATTTATAAGAAAATAATACTCGCGTTATCTGTGTTTAAATCTCACCCGTGTTTTGACGACCTCGAACTTAAAAACTTCAAACAAAATTTGTTAAGTTCACTTCAATGTAATTTACTCACTTCACGGCATTTAAAGTAGGAACGAAAATCCCAGAATGTGTTTGTGTATTTATTTCTATTTCGGCAAGAGGCTCTTTACACTTGTAATTTATGCGTATTCGATTTACAAATAGATAGCAATACATAATTGGCTAGATGTGCATACATAAATAGAAATGTGGCGTAAATGTACTAAGAAATTTTCAGAAACAAAATATTTATATAACACGGTGCTACAAAAAAGAAGTGACGAAATACACCCGAAACAATAGGCTATAGTCGATTATAAAAGAAAAATGGGTTCCGTATATATGATGAAGCCTCCATTTTTTATTTATTTAAAAACAACCGTTATGTTCGTACTTCATCATGTTTTGAAAATAGTACTTACAGACCTTTAAAGTTAGGTGTAACAATGTATTGTTAGACTTAGCTTGCTGGGAGTTTTAATCGGATAAATTTTAATAAACCCCTATTTTTCTTATTTTTTTTTTTATCACCGCTGATTTTAAAAATTTCTATGAAAGTTGCCAAATATGTAGGATTTGTCAAAAAGAATATTTATTCTAGAATAAAGCAATACTTGACCTAATGCAATTATAGAGAAATTGTCGAAGTTAAGCGTGTATGTAGCGGACTTTGGGATTTTTTGAGCAGTGTGGCTATGGAAATCATCATTATTTACTAAAATTTGATATATACCATACGTCATTGGCAAAAAGTTCGTTTTTAATAAAATTTTAGGAAGATGGGCATGGCACCACCCACTTTTGTCATGTATGTATAACTCAAAAACAACTTCACCGATCTCCACCAAATTTGGTATAGCCACTTAAGCACCGTGTTGAATATTTTTGAATTCCCCGAAAAAATTTATAGCAAGCTTTGATTTTTTTGAAATTACCGTTTTGTGGGTGGAGCTCGGGGTTTTTGTCCAATTTTAAAAAATTTGAGGAGGGTGCTTAATGAGGCTAAGCACAATGTATCAAATTTGGTCGGGATTGGTCAAGTAGTTAGTGAGATACGTATATATGATGCAAGTAGGCGGTGCCAGGCCCATTTTCGTAATATGTTCGTAAAAAACCAATTTTTTGGTTAAGAGCTATTGTACATTTAAATTTTGATGATTCCCTTAGCCACACTGCTCAAAAAATCTGTACGTCCGGTACAAACACACATATAAATTCCAGGCCGTATGAAAAGTAGTCAAGCTCGTAATAGATGAGTGCATCAAGTACGAATATAACGGTTTAAAAAAAAAAAAAATTAAAATGAAGGGCTCAGGAAATATACGGAAAAATACACTCGCTGCTAAATTATATATGGCCACCTCAAACAATGAGGGGCTAGTTTGCGTTCTGATCATTTTGTTATAGTTACTTGTTATGTGTTTATCTCTTCTTTATCTGGTAAATACATGTATCAGACCAAAGTTATAACACCATTTCATGTTGATGAAAGGTATAAAAAAACAAAGTATCAAGACCATTTTTTTTCATTTTCAGCACCTATCTTCAAAATTGAGCTTTCATCGAAATGGTACTAAAACGAAACTTTTCGCAACTGTTTTTACAAAATAGTGAATCATTTTCTACAAAGTATTTAGACAACATGTGAAAGAAAAATTTGGTGCAGCTGGTTTTTAAAATTAGAACTGATTTAAACCAGTTTTATATAATTTGATTCTATGTTAGTGGTCATTTCTAAAATACCTAAAATTGGGTAATTTTATGCTTACATTTACCGCCCAATTCTGTGTTTTCTTGATAAATTATTTGTAAAGAAATTTTATAAAGATTTTTATCAAGTAAAAGCTCCCATTGCATTCTGTGTCAATATTTATAAAATAAAAAGCTCTACGATTTATACATGAGGGGCACTGATTTGCACATGAGTGGTACTAATTTTATTGTCACATATGAAAAATATGATTTTAAAAACAAAAGAGTTTTTGGTTGCCGTAGCCGAGTAGGTAGAGATGTCGACTATAATTCCGTGTGTCGACGGTTTAAATACCCTATCTCAGAATGCGGTTCAAAAATGTCCTATCTCACTTCAAAATGTATTGAAAATGTGCCGATAAAGGGCGTTTTTGAAACAAATTCTGAAATAGGACGTTTTAGAAAAATTTCTGGAGATAGAGCATTTTCGAGCTGGCTGTCGAGATAGGTCGATCTTCCACTGAGGAGTCGATTTTCAATCTTGATAATTTATCAAGAAAAGAGCTTTTGATTTCTGTGTTAGAATACCAATTATTGATAAATAATAAAAAATTGCCAAATTATAAAAAATTTTAATTTATCGAGTGTACAGAATTGGGCTGTTGCTATAAAAGGGTATAAATGTGAATTCATGTAGAGAATATACCCTAATTTTAATATCTACCGCCAAACATGATCCTACTTAGGGCCGGTTTTTCCATCTCTGGTTAACACTAACGCCCCGGTTAAACATCGTTATCGAATTTCTGACTCCATGCATATAACGAAAGTCGATAACGTCGGTAACGATATTTAACGGGGAACAAGTGGTAACCAGAGATAGAGAAACTGGGCCTTAGTCGCACAGCAAATAGAGAGCTGTAAAATGAGCACATACAATCAACTGGTATATTTAGAGACAATTCCTGCACGAACTATTTTCGCATATTTGCATATGTGCATCTACATTAGGGTGGTCTTTAAAAAATCAAATTAATGATTTTTTTCAGTCTCTCCCCCTCAATCGGTAATACCATGGTCACAGATATCACATATAAATTTTGGTCTCGATTGGGGACGGTTAAGGCGTATTGCACTGGGGGGCAAAGTACAGATTCCTCTATAGAGACTCAAAAAATTAAAATTATTATTTTTTTCATCTAATACCCTAGGTCGATGCTATTATAGTCGAAGATATCACTTATAAATTTTGGTGACGTTTGGAGTCGGTTAAGGCATGCCGCAAAGGGTTCAAAGGCGAGATGCCTCAAGAACTCAAAAAATTAAAAATACATATTTTATTTTCAAAATCGATACTACTAAAATCGAGTATATCACATAAATTTTTGTCCCGGTTGGAGCCGGTTAAGACGTCTTCATAAATTAATACGAAATTTGAACCCTGTGCATATGCTACGCCTTAACCGTCTCCATTTGGGACCAAAATTTATATCTGATATCTGCGACTATAATAACATCG
>NW_016190578.1:0-3731 GCF_001687245.7 Rhagoletis zephyria | reverse complement strand
TTTACATAATACGAATGGCTACATCCACCAATGCGCAGAAAGTTTAAAATGCCAACAACAATAGCAATAGCAATAGCAAAAGCAACAGCAGCGGCAGCGGCAGCAACATTCATGAAACGACTACAATTGACTCTGTAGCAATGCAATTTGCTGTTGTTGTTATTGTTGTCGTGACTGCATTTATGTAGTTCTTTGCACCAGCTCAGGCGCTATTCCACGCTACAATTGCGCACTACAACAATAACAACAACGACAACAACAACAACAATAACGAAGGCAGCGGTAATAATAACTTGTGTAAATTTGATGTTTTGCATGAGTAGAAGGTGAAAAAATGCAAATAGCTTGAACTTGTTCAGAACTTTTTGCTGTATTACCATTTTAGTTGTTGTCATATTTTGCATTTATTTTGTTCCTTATTTTTTATTTTTTATTTTTTATTTTGCACAGATTTTTGAATCAAAGTTTGCATGTTTAGCTGGGGTGATAAAAATGAAGTTTTGGTGATAAATGAGCATGAAGCGCATTTTGGTTGCAATTCGGAGAAGCAATTTATATTAAGTTGTAAATTTACTATATGTATTAGTAAGCTACAGTAACATTAACCCATTCAGTGCCATAAATAAGCATATGTATAAATGACAGAGATGCAGCTTGAATCGTAGAATGCAATTTATTAAGGCATTAAGGCAAAGTTTTTTTTTAATTGGAAATTTTTTGCTGAAAATGTATTAAAAAGCATAGAAAAAAATCTAAAATCTGACAGAAAGAGCAAATTTTGCTCAGGGAAATTTTGCAAGAAAATTATTTTCCTTCATCTTAAAAGCGTTTATTTATTTCTTAGATAGTGCCTCACTTGCCAGTTGTTTTTTTTTTCGGAGAAGGAAGCGTCGAAATCCCGAAATCCAACAATGTGAGACTTTAAGCCATCAAATTTCCCACCGATGCCCTTATTAGCAGGCGGTTTCCTTAAGATGCCGTTACCGGGTTATTTACTGCCAAATTGATTTCAACCCGTAAAGCAAGGAAACGGGGTCATGATAAATATTTCCGACCAATAATCCAAATGTTATTTGTGCTTAGGACGTATGAGAGGCTGTTGGATCTGACATTAGGGACAAAAGGTTCAATTTATCATACTCCCAACATGCATACCTGAAAGGGAAGTCAACAGAGACTGCCCTACATGAAGTCGTACTTACAATTGAGAGTTCGTTCTGCTATAACAAATTTACAATGGCTTCCTTTATACACATCGAGGGGGCATTTAATAATGTCAGTGTAGATTCCATTCATGAGGCACTTGTTTAAACAGAGATTGATCACTGCGTCCGGACTTGGACAGTGTCTCTGCTAAGGAACAGAGTCATACACGCCGAATTGGGGTACCAAAGCAGCATCGTATAAGCACTGAGAGGCAGTCCACAGGGTGGAGTGTTATCACCGTTACATTGGCTCATAGTCTTGAATAAACTACTGGTAAAGCTAGACTCTCAGAGAATCAAGACGTTGGTATGAAGTCAGTTTCCTTCGGTCATAAGTAAAATGATCGAAAAGCCTCTAAAGACGGTAGATTCCTAGGCCATAAACTGTTCTTTTAGCGTTAACCCGAAGAAAACTGACCTTATACTTTTCACAAATAAAATAAAATTACCTAATTTTACTAAACCAAGGATCCGAGGAACGAAATTGGAGCTGTCAAACAAGGCGAATTGCCTAGCAGTTATTCTGGATCCCAAACTTAACTGGAAACCAAACATTGAAGAGCGTGCAAAGAAGACCACGCAGCCAAAAAAAAATGTTGGGCAACAGATGTGTTTTGAAACCAAGAATTGTGTACTGGGTGGACACAGCTATAGTCCGACACATAATCTCTTACGGGGCGCTGGTCTGGTGGCCAGCCCTTACTAAGGATTACGTGGTTAAAAGACTAAGCGGGATTCAAAGGCCGCTAGCGCAACAGGTGCAATGAGATCCTGTCCGAGGGACACTTTGAATGTCCTTCTTAACTTATTACCTATAGGTATCTTCATCGAAAATTCAGCTGCTAACAGCACCATCAGACTGCGTGTCCTGGGGTTCTGCAAGGAAAGGCCGTTCAGTCACATTTCCTAGACGCACTACCATCTGCAATTAAAACGCTCCCCAATGAATATATCTTCTCGAAGACCTGGGTTCACGTACAGGCACAGTAATTACTTGGGTGCAGGGGCGCACCCAGCAATATATTTTAGGGGGGGTTTTATATTTCTGAAGATATATCACCGGAAAATACCGAAAATCTGCTTGATAATACGCTCTTTAAAATACATTTATGCAAGTTTTATGTACAGTATGTAATAAATAAATAAACGTTTTAAAATTCATAAACTGCACTTTATTTACATAAGATTAACAGAACTCAAACACTTTTAACCGACTAAAAAAAAGGGGAGGTTATCAATTCGCCGGAATACATAACTTTTTTACCACGTGAACCGATTTCAATAATCCTTTTTTTATTGATGGTACCTCGAGGGTCGTCCCGTAATTTGGTTTAGAGATCCGATGATTGGATCACGAAGAAATTAACGGTACCCCTAAATTTGTTTATGAGAATTGAAGTCGGTTGTGTTCTTTCGTCAAAAACTACTTCTTTAATAAAAAGTTCTATAAACTCAAGATGCGCTCAAGTTGCGAAAAAATTAACCGAACTCTCNCTATGCATCATACTTCGTCAGATACATGTATGTCTGAGTGTAACATAGACGTTGCGTGTGAGAAATCTCAACCTTCCGCTCGCAGTGTTAATTCTAGGGATGAAACGATACGAGTAAATACAAGTACATACTCGATACTTTTCGTTCGATACCAAGTAATTTTGGCATCGATACTTTTGAACCAAGTACTGAGTAGGTATCGAAAAAAAGTACTCGTATCGAACCCCATACCAAGCTAAATTTTGCTCCAAAATTTTTTCCTCTATTTTTATGTCTCATATGAATCGCCCTGTGCTTTTGGCAACTTAATTGCCAGCGAAAACCGCGAGAAGGCGCCAAAGTCGACGTAATGCAAAGTACACACGCTCCAATTGCTTCACCAAAGTTGAGGGTTTGCAACGTTTACACGGCCAATTGTTCGAGTGGAAGGTTGAAGTGGATGAATATTCAGTACAGACGTTTTAACGCGATTTAAAGTCGCTGAGTAACTCTATTATTCTTCGCGCTGTAAACATTAGCGGGCAATACTAATGGTAGGGGCAAATAGCTCTGATATTGAAGAAAATATACAAAGAAAAAAAGTTGTTTCAAAATATAAAAACAATTCTTAGAAAACACTAAAATATTAAACGTATCCCAAGCCCAAAAAATTTAAACGCTATCTTCGAATCCGGTCAGTAGAAAATATATATATACACACAATTTCGATTTTTACCACTATGTATTTTCCTTAAATTTTGCGTTATAATGGGGGTGCAAAAACATTTCTCTACTGCGCAGTTTTCTTTCTTTTGACATATCATATGGCTACCTTAATTTACTTCATTATTATTATATTGCTAAAATTCTTCATCATAAGTAACTTTTGGGTGATATTATAAAATATCGAAATTTTACTTAAACCTTTTATATCTTCTTTATTGAACAGCAGGCTCGATAGAAGCCACATTTTGTCTATAGCTAAACGGTTATTATTATAGACCTATGCCACAATTAAGGAGCTGGAACCAATTTTTTACAAATACTATGGGC
>NW_016190577.1:0-3732 GCF_001687245.7 Rhagoletis zephyria | reverse complement strand
TCATAATGCATAATTTGCAATTCAAATATCACTCAAACTCATTGAAACAACAACAAAACCGACAACAACAACACAGGAAAATCATCATCATATGCAATAAGAAAGCAAAAAAAACTTGCAAAAATGACAGACGAAGGGGGAAAAATGCGATTCCGAAAAAAGTTCATGGTTATGCATTCGTGCGATTTTTCATGTTGTTCTTGTTGTTATTAGAGCAAATTCAACATTGCCGTACCTCGAACGAAAACAATAGCAAACACTACTATGAAGTGCATACGTATGTATGTCTAAGCTTGCCACAGAGACAAACCGAAAATAGCTTTTGCCGCAGAGAGAGGACAGCAGAGGGGCCAGAGTGTGACGCGGATGGCTGGCGCAGCTAAGCACTCACCATAATATGAGTGGGTACGCCTAAACCAATATGTCAAAAATGTTAAGCAGCCACATATGTATATGCAGATATTGGCATAACAGACGCAACGAACATTCGAACCGACGAGGACAGACAGGAAAACAGAAAGATGATCAGCAAGGTAACAAGCCTTCACCTAGCCCCATCGACTGGCCAAGGAGACTCCGATTCCGACTCTGACTCCATTTGGCGAACATCTATGAAGCAATGAGGGAATCAGCGCGCACTTAAATAGAAAAAGACATTAATATACACATCGAAAACAAGAAAAAAAATATTAATAGGAAAATATATATGCGACAACAACAACAATGGCATGTACAAGCAATGAGCGCGAACAACAATAATAGCAATAACTGAAACAATTGAAAATGAGTGTAGCTCCACTGCAGTAACAAACAAATATGTAAACTAAGGCATGGCAGGCACAGAGGCAGCAGCAGCAAGGGCTTTCGCATAGACAAATAGATGTGGTCACAGACACACATACGCGCGCAGATGTGTATTTATTTATAAGCGCATGGGAATAGCCAAAGCAGGCAAATGTTGAACTTGTGGGCCCCGATTAAGTACGAAAGCCAGCCAGCCAGCAGCCAACTAGGCGGCTAGGCGGCCACGCGGCCATCTCGTTGGTAGGCGGCAGGAGGCGTGCGATCAACTCGCCAAGTTGGCAGCGAAATGAGATATGGCTCTATAAAGTTGTAAACTTTTGCCAATGAAGCCATAAAGAAAAAATTTCCATTTCCTAGTTGATATGCGCGCGCAATAGCCAAATGTCCACAGTGCCAGTTCGTAGCGGAGCGCCGAGCTTTAGGCGAGCCTACATCGTTACCTACATACATATGTACATGTGTATTAACATATACCTGCACATGTGTAGGTGTGTGTGTATGTGTATATGTACAATTGTGTATTTGCTTTCGTAGTGCAGCAGGACAGTAGCGCTGTTTGCGGACGGCCTTTGCTGGCCCCAAACATGGCCCCGACATGCTGTAGAAATTAGAAATGGAAGCTAAAAACGAACGCTGCTAACAACACAAAACAACATGGCAAAAACACTGCAATGAAATGAGCGAACAACAACAAAAAAAAGTCAAAATACGACTAAAGCGCCATGGTTGGCTGCAGCAGCAGCAGTATCGTGGCTGCTACGCGCTCGGCAGCTCGAAGGCGGCGCGCGCCTACTTGCCGCATTCACAATGGCGCATATTTATGCCACAAACAAAATTTTATGTTATTTAGCATGGCAGCAGTGACGGCAGAAAGGCTGCGAAGAAGTCAAAAAAGGCAAGCGCGCGCGGGCGCAGGCGCACACGCTGTAATTGACTATTAGCGGGGCGTCAGCGCGCTGTAGTTGCAGCTAACAAATGTGAAATTCAGGCTAGCAATCGAGCGCAGCGCTTACGCAGGCAAATAGTCGCGACGCTGCTGGCGGCACTGGGTCTCCAAGAACACCCCCCCGCCCCCCCTTCCCTAAAGTGTGCATGCATTTGCAAATACATATTTATGACCGTAAGCGGTACGGCAGTGGGGTAGTGTATGTGTCCGAGTTGAAGAAGTCATCGCTTCATCATAAAAATGCCATAAGCGTATTTATTATTGAAATTAATTCAATTGCTAACTGGCCATTGGGGTATTTGGTGGCGTTGAATTGTGGCGAACAAGCGTTTGCATGTGAAATTCATATTTTGTTCAAGTAAAATATTCGTAGTTATGTACAACTTTCTATGCATTTATAAGCCACAAATGACCATATGTATACATGTATGTATATTAAGGTGGTCCAAAAATGCATTTGAAAAAGTAAAGGCGGTATTTTAACGCTCTCACTCCCTAGTATTGTCATATAGGAAAAAATATACTGCTATTTTTTTTTTTGAAATGAAAAAATTTTTAGTGGTCGGTAAAAGCGCTGAAAGCTTTCTACATAGTTTATATGGTAAAAAACAACTTTTCATAGAAATGGTATAGAATTCTTGAAAATCAATATTTTTCGATCGGAAGACTCGGTTTCTCTTCAGAAGACTCCAAATAATAATACCCATTTGATTATATAACCATTTGTTCCTAGTAACTATATTTTATAGGTCCACCAAAAACCCATGAAAATGCAATGGGAGACCCATATACAATTGTTAGCATTAAAAAATGGTTAAATAAACCATTGGGTATTATTACTGAAAATCTCCTAAAGAGAACCAGAGTTTTCTTATCGAAAAATTTTGATTTTCAAGAATTCTATACCAGCGCTTCTATGGGAGCGCTTAGAGCAGCCCCAAATATTTTTTGATTTAAAAATAAAAGTTGTAAGCATAGTTTTTCGGTATGGAACAATCCTAGGGGATGAGAGCATTAAAATTTCGAGTTTACTTTTTTTTGAACCATCCTAATGTACATACATATTATTAAACCGAACTATTACTAGGGGCTAAATTCTCAGTGATAAGTTGGTATTCCTATTGATGAGCATAATCACATGGAGGATTGCGGAATAATTTAATTTTTGTAACTTTAATCAACAACGCTTTATATAATACAAGCGATTTCTGAAAAAAAAACTGTTTATCCACAAAGATGTTTGAATGGAAGCATTACACATTTGAAAAAAATAGCAATCCACAAGGCTTTATTGGCAGAAGGTCCTTTTTAAAGCACAATAAAAAAAAACAAAGCTTTAAGTTTCGAAGCTATAACAAAATAAAATTTTTAACATTAGCACGTATGTATATGTATACATAACTGTTGCTTTGCGCTGTTTTCCGTACGAATTAACAGCAGAGGGCGCTCTCATCTGTGATTTGCAGGTGAGCAGCGCTGTTAGTGGGCATGTATGTTAGATTCCATAGGATTTTCAAAGTCCTGCAGTTCCATTTTTAGGAAGTATTTCGCTTAGTCTGTTCTTCTAGTATCTGAAAGCAATGATAGCTGCTGTACCATAGACCTCTCTGTCTCCGAGTGATAGTATGGAATATTTCACACACGCCCTCCTAACCTAGCCTAACCCTGCGGTAAGAAATTTGCCTAATTACCTCTTCAGATTTTTAAGTGCATCATCTGCAGTTACAAGCTGGTTTTTTGGTTACCAGTTCACCACGGTGCTAAGTTTTGCCACCTGCCAAGCACTCTAACTTCCTTAAAACAATAAAAAAAAAAATGATGCTAACAATTAACTGTTGACATTAAATTAGGCACATCAATGCATTTATTGGGCTTTCAAAGAAAACATTGTTCTCCAATACTTTGTAATTTGCTCGAAATTCTTCCCTTTGCTTACTTCATTCTAAACTCGCCAAAGCTATGAAATGGTCTTCCATTATACA
>NW_016190576.1:0-3732 GCF_001687245.7 Rhagoletis zephyria | reverse complement strand
CATCGCATTTCTTGGATGGCGGTGATGTCAGCCTTTGTCTTCCCGACGAATTCAACCAGCCGGGCCTTCCCCATTAAGGGTCCGGATATTCCAGGTGCATACCCTTAAATCATAGTCCCTTATACGTTTGCCGTGGTCGTCATCAGAAAAAGGGGGTCTCATACGAGGCTATTTTTTTTCTTTTCATTGGCCGGGGTTTTAACATGGCGGGACCCAAACCCAGCGCACGCGAAGTTTTACGCCTTCTCACTTTAGCTCGTTCCCAAACGGNTAAATATCCGGACGTTGTGAGCTGCGATTTGAACCGTACGCACAACAATCGCTTCTGGCCACTCCCAGGTGAATGGCAGTCAAAAGTTTTCCACTTCTGCGCACGGAACCATCCTCAATATAGCTATCACTTCTCCAATTTTTTCAAATTATTGTTGCTTTTCCTCAATAAGTTTTTCATTAAAACCGCCTCAAGCTCAATAAAAATTGTTGGATATAGTTGTTATTACGCCATAAAATAACAAAAAGAAATAACTTAAGGTGTGCTCGTCACCTAAAAGTTAAACATTCTTAAAATAGAATTTTTAACAAAACCCACAACCACATGATCAAGTGTGAATACAGCGGAATAGCTGCGCTTGATTGTGGTGGCCTAACCAATAAAAAATTAGGGAAAAACAACGATCATTTACCAGGTACAGGCAACTGGCTGCGACTGAAAGAAGTCTAATGAGGAAATGTGGTGATTTTCGAAATAGCTATCACTTCTACAATTTTTTAAAATTATTGTTGCTTCTCCGCAATAACTTTTTCATTAAAAACGGCCTCAAGCTCAATAAAAATTGTTGATTACCTGCATTTCCTCTAAAAAATATATATTTCTTTGAAAGTATCATATCGTCGTTTAAAGTGCAAAACCGCGTTTCAACAATATGCAAAACCGCGTATCAGCAAAATGCAAAATGGCGTATGTGAAGTGATAGAAATTATTTTCTAGAGCGTAAAAANCCTGCATTTCCTCTAAAAAAATATATATTTCTTTGAAAGTATCATATCGTCGTTTAAAGTGCAAAACCGCGTTTCAACAATATGCAAAACCGCGTATCAGCAAAATGCAAAATGGCGTATGTGAAGTGATAGAAATTATTTTCTAGAGCGTAAAAACACTAATATTTCAAAATAGTTCTCTTTTTTATAAAGCAATAGCATTTCTAGCTAGTATATTATGGGACGAATGAAAAAGGATTGAGCCGAGAGCTTGTGTGAGCAAACCCAATTTTTGGCAGCCAATGTCAGTTACGCGGGCTTGCAGAATGACTGTACGCGGTTTTGTACTTTAAACGACGATATGATACTTTCAAAGAAATATATATTTTTTTAGAGGAAATGCATAAGAAAGAAAAAAGATGTACACTTAAAAAGTATTTTTGCCTTTTCTTTAAAAAAAAGTACAATATATATTTGAAGTGTACTATATTTCTTCAGATTTTTTTGAAAAAGTACTATAAATTTCTTAGAAAATGATGGGAACCCTGGCTGTGGTGTGCACTAACATACATTCGGTCGGTGTGGTTAAGCGTTGTAACATGCATTTGAAATCNGAACCCTGGCTGTGGTGTGCACTAACATACATTCGGTCGGTGTGGTTAAGCGTTGTAACATGCATTTGAAATCCGTTTCACTTTCACTATATCCAATTGTCCAATATATACATACATACACATATGCAGACCACACACGCAGCAAATTATCAATAACCCATATATTCATTTGAACTCAGCTTGAGTTCATGCATTGCTGCACTCATGTTACATATTGGTTTATATTAGTCAATCAGTCATATGAAGGTCACTGAAATATGCTGACTTGCATATATGAAATTATGTACATTTAGTTTGTTAGTTTGTAAGTATTAGTGTAATTAGGTATCAATAACATTTGTATAAAAGAAAATACTTTTCAAATAAAGAATTAAATTTTTATACAAATAAGCAAAATAATTTAAAGATGGTTTATAAAATTATAAAATCTCGTCTGCGCGTTAGGCATATGAAAGATATCAATCCCTCTAAGTTTACCTTAAAATGGTTCCAGGGATACGACGCGTGAATGTGTAACCTTCTTGGAGGTGCCACGGCGGGTCCTAATATTTCCAACTCAAATTTAGTAACCTGGCCTTGATAAAATACCACTCCTCATTACTGTAGCAAATTTCTCAAGAGGTATGTATGAACCGTCTCTCCCTTTTCCATGAAATGAAATTTTTTCTGTCAGTACGGCACTTATAAAATAAATCTCCATAACAAATTTAAAATATATTTATTTATTTTTTAATAAAACAGACTCCCTGAGGAAGACGCAAAGCGTCGAAACGCGTAGAAGGTAAGGAAGAAAATTTACTTTCGTTTCTCTTTTTATCGGCCGAAGTAGCTCCAGAACCAAGCTAACAATTAAGTAAGGAATTTGGCCCAAAATTATAACTAAATTTAAAATACTTCCAGAGATTTTCTATCCTTCCAGAGATATGTATTAAGAAATTTTTGAAGTGAAACTTCTTTAGCGGCGGTTGGTTAGTTGGGAGTAAATTGGCAAATTCAACGTAAATTGCACACGGAAATTGGTGCAACGGAAATGGTGCATCGGAAATGATGCAACGCAAATAGTGCAACGGAAATGGTTGAGGCTGAGACAAGTGCTTCTTGTGTGTATGCATATGGTATTAATTTAACAAAAATTTGCTAATAAAAGGTTAAAGAATAACACTTAGAAAAAGACCAATACAAGAACGAAAGTAAATGTGACTGCGTACATAGATAAAGAAAACGATAAAGGCAAAGGTAAAGATAAAAACAAAAACAAAGATGCGTAAAGATAAGGGCATAAATGAAGACCAAGGTAAATTTAAACACTTTACTTATACATATAAGGGCAAAGGTTAAGGCGAATATGTAGATGAAGAAAATGCGAAACACAAAAGTAAAGACAAAGGAGGAGGATGAGGATACCAATAAAAGTATAGATGAAGATAGGGGAAGAACAATTAAAATAAAGGCAACTAAAGAGGAAAGGATATAGAGAGAGACACAGAGACTCAATCTGGGAACTATTTTGGGATTTTACAGATTATCGGGATTCTCGGCACTTATCGATAAAATAATTGATAGTTTTATCGGTTTTGTTATAAATAAATTTGTCGAAATTTTTATCGGTATTGCTATCAATTTTGCTATCGATATTTTCGGAACTTATCGATTTTATAATCGATATTTTTATCTATTTGTTATCGATATTTTGACCTATTTTGTTATCGATAACTATCGATTTTATTATCGATATTTATCAACCCTGTTATAGATTTATTTTCGATATCAATCAATTTTGTTATCGATATTTATTCATTTTGTTATTGATATTTATCCATTTTCTTATCGATATTTATCCATTTTGTTATCGATATTTATCGGTTTTTTTATGGATATATTTATCGATTTTTTTACGGATATTTTTATCAATATTTTTATCGATTTTGTTATGGATATTTTTGTCGAGTTTCTGATAGATTCTGCTATCAATATTATTATCGATTTTGCTATCGAAATATTTATCGAATTCTTCATCGATTTTGTTATCGATATTTTATTGGATGTTACTAACGATTTTGTTATCGATAGAGTACAAAGGTAAAAATTAAAATAAAGGAAAACAGAATAACATAAATGTAATTAGAACGAACAGGCGTAG
>NW_016190574.1:0-3732 GCF_001687245.7 Rhagoletis zephyria | reverse complement strand
GTGCTCAGTTTTTATTTATACAAGCGAACAATTCGTACAAGCCATTCAGTGATCCTTTCTGACAAGAACGAGAAGAATGGTGAGGTGGTCACCTTCTGCGTGGAAGAAAATGGAAAACTATTTTACGATTTCTAACAGATCATCCTGTGAATAAAGGGAGATAAGGGGCTACAAGTCAACCGCAGCTTAGGTGCCTTGTAGGTCCAACTACATGAAAGCCCGCATTGCACCATCTCGGGGCTGCACGGAGCGATAGGAAACATGCTTTGGGATAAAGCACGCCTCTGCAGAAGTCTGTGATAAGAAAATGAAGCAAAAGCCAACTACGACACGACACATTGGCAAGGTAAGCCGATCTCTCGGAGAAAACACCCAGGAGCTAATCAAGTGCTCAGTGTGTCTCCCTGGCCCATCCCGACTTTGAGTTTCTGCAACTATACTCTAAACTATTGGACTTTTAAGCCAGGCATAATATCCCACTCAACGCGGGATGGATGTTATGCAAATGCCCAGAACCCTACGGAGACTAAAATTATCATTTTCTCCAGAAAAAGAGACATAGTACTAGAAATATTTTTTCAAAAGTATAAAAAATACAATAAAGAAGTCAAATAACTACGAAAAATTCGCTCACGGCATCCACAACTAGATATAGCAATTCGAAAGTCTGGGCCTTCTCCTGGACCTACCAGCTCAGGAAACTCCACCAACTAGCCTCAAGGGGCATTGCCGAAGCGACGAGCACAAAACCAACCACATTTTAATCAAGAAAAACTCATATCTAGGGACAATGTTAAGAATAAGAAGCTTGTACATCTCTCGGGGGGAACATAAGAGAAGAAAGGACATTGCATTATCTTTGTGGACCTGCACATACCGAGGTATAAGGCCCTCTCAGTATCATCTAGTACATTGATGCCTCCAAGATCGACTACGGTGTTAGAGCAGGTGTCTGTGGTAAACAATCTAATACATTGTTGGATTTTCCACCTCTGGCTTTAATGATCCAATATAAGGCAATGAAAACGATGTGTTGACTGCACTCTTTTGGATTGTGGCACGACGTTGTTTAGAAGGTTGTCAGAGCAATACCCTTTGTTTTTTGGCAGCTAATGAAAAACTGATACCTGGGGTCTTACTTGGAAGAATATACGTCGTTAGATTTCCTACAAGGGAACTGTCCATCCAGACACTCACTTGGGAAGCTCGGTGAGAACTTTCTATACCAACGGCTCAAACATTGAAACTGGTACTGGAGCTGGATGGCATCTGGACGGTAACTTCAGATGCTTTACTGCTTTGGGTGCAATGGCAATGGCATTTAAATTGGAAGTCTTTGCAATATTGAAGGTGGCAGACTAGATAATTGGCGAAAGGTGGGGCGGTCTTCAGGATCTGCAGTGTGAGCCAAGCTGCCTTAAAGGCCTTGGAGACCGCTCATACCTCTGCAAAGTTAGTCCAGGAATGTAAGTTGGGGCTGAACTCCGTTGCAAGATAGAATGAGCTTGAGCGTGTGGGGGTGCCAGGACAGTACGATGTTCAAGGTGACGAACTTGCTGATGAATTGGCGAACTGCAGTGCTCTGAAGCGCCCAATTGGACCGGAGCGAATTTATGGGCCAAGCATAGCGGGAACGATCGGGTGCATCAAGGATCTCATAAACAAAACTCATAAGAGCCGTGGGGGCGATATATGATCGCCATAGGTATCATCGACGATCTGCTATTTACATCATGTTTAGAGAATGAGGATAATACAGAATATTTTCTCTTCCCCTGTTCGGACTTCGCCAGACTTAGATGGGACATTTTTTGGTCGGATGTATTGAGAATGAACGAGCTAAGATTCATAAAGGAGTCTGCTAAGTTTTCAGAGAAACAATGTATTCCCACTTCAAGAAAGGGAAATATGTATTCCTCTAAATCCGGTCTTTAGGCCTTACGTATAATGGGCAATATTGCCTGAGTGCTTGAGAAAAAATATACTTTTTTAGGTTTTTTCGGGCCATTCACAATGCCATTCTATGTATAAAGCCTACACATGTACATATGCTACTCGCCTTGAAAACACACGAGATCTTCTCAAAGCTGATGTGGAATTTCCTTCAGACTTTAATACTCATCGCCTCAATCGGGTACCGGGACACTGTGGATTCATGGACGACGAAGTGCTAGATATTCTCGCAAGGAAAGAGGCTGCGAGGAATTCATAGGTCGTGCGGTACGGTCAGTAGGAATTACTACCTCTGGATTATGAAAAGCATATAGGAAATATAACAGACAGGATAAGTCCTTCATTTCGGAAATATTACACGAATTTAGCTGAGTTAGGAGCGTCAATTGCGTCTATACTGCTCGAAAACCAAATTTTTGATCCAATACTGGCATTAGGATTAAATCAAGAGCGTGCTATGACGAATATATTATTTTTTTTTTTACATAAGTATAAGCTTTATACTCCCCACCCTTTTGTCGGCATTTAATTAAAGAGACCAGCCATAAAGTCAAAGCGTGCCAGGCGCATTAAAAGGTAAAATATTTCGATAATCAAAACATAAAATGCGACAAAATAATAATAAAAGTACAAGCAACTGCCTTTAATTTTAATAAGAAGCAAATTCCACAATTACTGGCGGCCAAAAGAAAATCATCAATGAAGTGTGACAATGCCTTAATTTGTAGATTTTCATTAGCAGCCCAAAATAATTACGTATAAAGCCGCACAATTTTTTTAATAAAAATAATGTGAAAACAGCAAAAAATTAAAAGGCAAGCGAAAAAAGGGTTGAAGTAGAAGATCAAAGGCAGGAAAAGGGGGAAAAATATGAAAGTGAGAAGAAAAACAAAAAAGTGGAGTAGAGGGATGGTAAACTGCAATGAAGAAAAAATAGCAATGAATTGTTTGATTTGTGGCATAAGTGGAAGGGGCGTTAACTGGCAGAGAAAGTGAAGAGAAAATGAAACGAAAATGACAATAGAAATTCACAAAAATTACACAAAATAGCATAGTAAAATATAAAAAGGAAAATACAAGATTAAGAGGAAATTATGTGATGAAAAGTGAGCTATGCTACTTAACCCTTTGAGTGGTGAGGAGTGGGTGAAGGAGGTAGATTAAGAGGTTGAGTTGGCATACAAGTTTTTTGGAAGGAGAAAATATGAAATGTTTTAATTCTAAATACTTACATATAAAGGTATCAACATTTATTGTTTTTATAAAAAAATATGCCAATGAACGCGGCTTTCGCAGGCTGCCAAATCAACAGCGCGCTGCTTACTTCCTCCAAACTCTCGATAAGCTGATGAGGTGAAAATTAGTCGTGGCATTTTTGATGTCGCCGCTGTTGATGTCATTCAGTTTGTGTAATAAACAAAAGTCGTAAAAATCCTTGAACTGAAATACAAACAAAAAATGCGAATAATCATAATAAAACCGATGGAAGGTATGCAAGTAAAGGGTAAAGGGAGCAAGAAAAGAGACCAACGCTATGCCGGAAGTTGATACTCGAAAAAGAGGTTGGAAAAATGTAAAGTTGAGTGATTTTTATTCGGCCACTGCCATCACGGGCGCACTGCAACATCGATCTATATACGTAGAACACAAAAAAAAACTCGATTGAAAGCACTTCATCCCACTGTAGCTGACAATGTTTAATGTTGATTAAGCGCGCGACGTTTGAAGTCGGCCACGTGTCCGAGCATTCCGGTCGGCGGCCCAACAACGGGTGGCCGC
>NW_016190573.1:0-3732 GCF_001687245.7 Rhagoletis zephyria | reverse complement strand
GAAACCTTTGTTCCCAATTAAAGCTCTCGACTTGAAAGATAAAGCAAAAGTAATAAGTGCTTCATGCTCGAGATAATAAAAGTAAAATTTTTAAAGTCCAAACAGAGTAAAATTATACAATAAAAGATAATTTTGATTCTAAAATCTGCAAAGAAGGTTTACTTACTGGTTAACAGGGCGATTCTGGCCATTGTCTTTCAACTCAACCCAGTCTTTCGAGAGAGCTTTGTCAATTCTAGCAACTATTTTGAAAGCTCTCTTCTGTCGTTCGTAAGACTACACTCAGAAAAAAGTTAGCTTAATATATTTCCCTCAACATCGGATTTGGTAACTATATACATCTAACCAAATCATTTGTTGAGAGATGCATATTTAGTTGACGTAACTAAACTATTTTCTCAGTATAATTGAAAGATCTGCTAATGAGGAGGTCTTAGTTTTATTCTGTTGGTCTCTTGGCAATAAATTTTGTAAAAATTTACGTCAATTTAATTAATTTGATTTAAACAAAAGATTAAAACAAAATTTTACTTTAAAATAAAAAGTTATTAAAAAAAGAAAACAAATAAATAAAAGAAGTTTCTAAAGTTTTTATAAAATAATTTTTTTTTTAACACTAAACTCTAAAATTTAACTAAAAAGAAGAAGAAATTAAATTGAAAAATTAGTTAATTTCCTAAAAATTGAATGAAATTAAAATTTGTTTAGCAATATAACCTAAAAATTGAAAGGAAATTAAATTAAAAAATAAAAACGAAAGAAATAGTGAAATAGAAAATAACATAATAAGTCTCTGAAAATGAAATAACATTATAAAAATATTTTTCTTTTTAAAACAATCAAATCTAAAAATTATAAGAAAATTTCACTAAAAAAAAATTCATTTAAAAAATGTAAGTTTAGAAAAATTAATTAAATTAAAACGATATACATTTTTCTTTTTAAAGCAATAAGATCTAAAGATTAAAAAAAAGAAACAAAACGAATAATAAATTAAAAACAAAGAAAAAAATTCCGCTGCCCACAACTCGAACCTCGGATCTCTCGAATTGCCTTAAAAAAGTTTTGCAACTAACTTGGCCAGAATTGACCTTTAAGAGTCATAGGGCTGGTTTCTCCAACTCAAATTAACTTAGTTTAGCCACTTTTTGGACTTAAGTCAAAAGTTAGCCTACGTTTTACACGGCTTATTCATGACTAAGTCAAGAAAATTGGCTTAACTAAGTTAAGTTGAGATGGAGAAACCAGCCCATAGAGTAAATTCAAAAGACTTATGCAACAAACTCATGAAACTAAAATGTTTTTTGATAAATTTGTGCATTTAAAAGTACCTCTACATTTAAAATATGCTGAGAAATATAAACAAGCCGTCATCACTGCTTTCCCAATAAATTCTCTATACTTTCTCAGCACATTAAAAACGCGTAAGATTCCCATGCCTGTATTAAAGAAATTGAAAATTAACACCTGTTTAACTTGTTAACAAGTAATGAATTTAGTCAACAAACAATGACGTGAATAATACACACCTTTGACTGGGAAACTGTTGGGTACATACTTTTATTTAAATCATAAAAAATAAGGAATAAACTGTACTTTTATTAAAAAAAATATATGAAAGTAAGCGCTTGATGAAAAACACCATGGGAAAAGCGAAGAAGGAGCAATAAAATCACATTTTTTATGTAGAAGATTTTACAAGAAAGCATTTCACTATAAGCAATTTCTTGTTATTATCGTCATTCAAATTAGCGAGTACTTAAGCATTCAAAGCATAGCAACCTATAAATGTAATTTTTTATATAAAAAAAAAATCGTTGCAGCAAAGTTTTTATGTTCTCAGCATTGTAAAATGCAGCTGAGAATGAAAGTAAGCAAGCAGAATTATCCCAACTGACATCATTGAATAAGACTCAGACAACTAGCCGCGTTTTGTGAACCCGCTTAGAACCTGCTGCTAGCAAAAAAAAAACAACAATACAACAAATTAGAAAGAAATTACAACAACATGCCGACGAACTCAAGCATGGTAATAATAAAAAAAAATACAACAGCCTCCAATCGCAAAAACAACAACAATACCAACCGAAAGCTGTTAAGGCACAAAGCATTGTTGGAGACATTCTTCAAACGGCCGGCTACATGCATACTTATACATACATAAATACGTACGTATTTAGGGATAAGGAAAGATATACCATTTAATATTCATTTAGCTCACTAACAAATAATGTAAATATTTGAACAATTAATTCACATATGCGATCAAAAAACAAGTGCGATTTTAAATCAAAAGAAATCTTAGAAATTGGACAGACGAAAGACAAAATGTAATGCAAACAAGGTGAGGATTATAGATACTAACACAAACACACGCTACACATAAGTATATATGTATGTACGTAGTATATGCTCCCTCGAAACAAGTTGATTCCAAATTCGATCCCACAGCATGCAACGCTTTGTATGTACACTCCGCGCCGCTTAAATAGCGCAACCTTTTGATAATCAGTATTGACAGTTTTTCTTTTGTTTGTTTAATATTCATAAATTGTTTATAAAAATACAGCATATTCTACAACAAAAACTGTATAAATTCGATCATCAAATTTCATACGAAAAAATCAACAAAAGGGGGCGCTATTAAAGTGGCTGGCAGTGTATAAGTTAATAATACTTTTAGGAAAATGTTGGGTATGCAGTTTTGTAGCCCATTCAATTTTAGTATAATAAAGTGCAAGTTTATGATGACTGTACATCCCCGTTGTTTTTGGCATTTTTTTTTTGTCGGTGTTAGGCATTTTCTTCCATGTAAAAAAATTTGAGCATACTTTGCATGGAAGAATATGCCTAGCACCGTCGACAAAAAATTACTAAAAATCAACGCAATTTCATAACAACTTAAAATTTGAGATTTGTTTTACCAGAATTTAATGAGTTGCAAAACTGCATACTCAAAAATAATCTGGTTAAAAAGTTGAAAATTTAGATGCATCGTTTTAATGTAAAAAATGAGCATCTAAAAGATTTTTAGCCAACTTTTGACAGCAAATTTTAATTCCTCGGTTGAAAATCTACAAGGAAAGTCCGTAAAACCAAAATCCAAATGTTTTTTGTTTTGGCGTCCATTATGCCAACATTCGAACGCATATTTTTATCATATTCCTATCGAGACATTTATGATTTGGTACATCGACACTCCCAAATCGTATACTGTGCGCCGCCGGTCACTTAAATAGCGTACCCTTGTTCATGTAAAAAGTGTGAAAATCGTAGTTATATTAAATACGCAGTTTTTGTTCTACATAGACGATATTTTTATAAAAAATTTATGAATATTAAAGGATCAGAAGAGTGCGCTATTCAAGCGGCGCAGAGTGTATGAATGAAATTACCTGTCTCACGCGCTCTCCACCCATTCCTAAGTCCGCGTTCAGACACCGAAACTCGAGCTGCTTATTATCGGCGATTTGTCTTTTGGTGTTGCCCTTTGCAGTCGCACACAGCAACTCTTTTGTACGCAATTGTTGTTGTCAGCTGTGAAAGAGAGCACAAAGCATGTTGTCCGAATACGGGGAAACTCGTTACCCATCCCCTTTCCTCGTTGTTCTCTCCCCCACAAGCTTCGAGTTGCCGCAACAAAAGTTTCCGCGTCTGAACATCGACTAACCATTTCCGGCAGGTTTTTTTTTTGGGGTGCAAAAAAATTTCGTCAAAGTTGTGATGTATTGA
>NW_016190570.1:2476-3732 GCF_001687245.7 Rhagoletis zephyria | reverse complement strand
AACCATAGCAAACTCAGTGCAAGTCCACACAGAATGGTCCAAAATGCACAGGGTTGCGTTTCGCTGAGTTTGAACTTAATATGTATTACAGATAATTGTTGCACTTTCCTTGCAGAAGGTCTAGCCAAAGAAACACAGCTAATATCGCATGACATGTGTCAAATATTTTTGCTATTACCGAGTTCTCCTGATGATACTCTGGATGATGTAGCCGCGGTTCGATAGGAGAGGCCTATATTTCTTTTTGAATTTGCGTTAATCGAAACCACTTAGGTTTTTGAAAGAAAGAAAGATGGTAGAATGGTTTTCTAAATTAAGATGGAACCTCATCAATTCACTAGCTTCTAAATAGTATTTATACACCTCTAAAGGTTTAATTGGAAACCTCAAGTAAATCGCACCCGCACGCCTTACATGCATATGTAAGTACTATTAAGCATCCCTCACGTAGTATAAATATGTGTGACTACAAATGTCCTCATCAGCGTTTGGCAATCAAAGAGGCATGCAACACCATTAAATCGTATAAATTTTTAAAGGATCACAATTGCATACACTCACGGCTGGTAAACCGGAACTGCAAACTCAGAGTGCGGAACACGGAAAAAGCGAAAACATTACACCAACATAATGCGGGTAAAGTACAACAAATATGTAGGTAATGAATGAATGCACTTGAGGGAAATTGGCGCAAAGCGCAGAGGGCACACACACACACACACACACACACAGTCGGAATACTGCAGGGAATTTAAATATCATCCGTAATGCGACAGCAGAAGTGTTTGGAGTAATTGTATGGGTGATTAGGTGTTTGCATGTATGGTTGAGCGCAGGTTAGCCAGCAGAGGTGTAGGTAGAGAAACTTCAAACGTGATGGCAGTAGACTAAAACCGAAATTTTTCTGACTGCATTGTTTGGCCAAAATAAATTAACATTAGTACATGATTTTGTTTAGATAATTCCTACCATTTATTTGTGATAAAAGATGACAACTGGTCCTTCACACATTTTGCGAGATGCTTGACCAAGACTGTCCTTAAATTTTTGGTGCGTATTTTGATGATTCAGATAGTTTTTTGAGATACTCTTTCTTGGCATAAATTCACGCGAAGGTTTGCCATTGCCTAACGAATGACGGCCGCCATTAAGAGAGGAATATTTTTTTTTTATGTTGGGCGGACCGCGAGTCGAACCAGGGTTCTAACGGGTGGTAGTGCGCACCTCATACCATTCAACTGCATAATTTGGGGCCC
>NW_016190570.1:0-2439 GCF_001687245.7 Rhagoletis zephyria | reverse complement strand
ATATTTTCTCCTTTACATACATAGACGCTTGTGTAGCTTCGTAGCGTCTGGATGTGTGTGTGTGCGGAGCTATGTATGTATGTTTTTTTGTGCATCGTATTCCTATGAAACCTTGGTGATGGAAATGGTGTTAAATTCAGGGACAGCACAGACACTTTTGATGAAATGTGTTACATTTTGCATGCAGCATACCAAACAAGTGAGCCATCAACCAAAACGGAAAGTGCGAGAAGATGAAGTTGCAATAGCGTTGAGTTTTGAGCTGACGATTGCTAGATGGCGCTTGGCGGGTAGCTTTTTCGACAACTTTTCTCAATTTCTATTACAACTCACTCACTCAGATGCCAACAGCAAATGTATCACTATGACTCTTGGTGCACGGGCATGTAACTTTATTTGTTGTTTTCCATTTTTTTTTCTTCTTCTTTTTCGTTTTTTCGTCCGACGTTATAAAATAAAATTTATTTTTCCTCTCACAAATGCACTCCGCAGCGCCCAGCTAAAAGAAGGGTTGACGTTCTGCTACCAATGCGGCCGGCTACGCGCTCGTCTTGGTCGCCCTTTGCACAGCAAACATTGCCAGCTGCATACTAATGATATGCCACACGTGAAATCAACTCATTTGAAGTTCATCAATTATTTAACAGCACCAACACATACATACATACATACATATATATTAACATATGCGCTCAAACAAATAAAACTAGCAGTCAAATGGGCAACAATAATATAAATACTGGTAATAGCAAAACGCAAAAGTGGCAAAAACAGGGAATATGAGCTACGCTCTACTAGAGAATGCACGTGTGACTATATATCATATACTTATATGTACATATGTATGTATCTATACTAATGTAAGTAGTACATAAAAACAAGTGTGGTGTTTACATTCCATCCGCATTTGTTTCTCGAAAATAGTGGCGGCATAGTGCATTTGAGGTGTGATTAACTGTAGTCAGCAACGCTACAAAATAACCCGAAACCCCATGGGACCAATTCTGCACCACTCTTTACTTTAATGTGGGCTAGTAGTATTCCAAAATGTGCAAGCTCAGCGCTAGTTTGAGAACAGTCCGTTCTACTGCAGCAAATTTGGCTGACGAGCTTACAAATAATAGAAATATTTCATACATATATTTACTATTTTTGACTGTTTGCTTAGTTTTGCATTCGGTCATGAATCATCAATGAAGTTTTTCTGTGAAAAATGCAGCATAAGTCAGTTGGAAACTTAAATTGGTATAAGAAAGGATGAACTTATCATAAAAAATTTACCAGTTGCATATTTATTTTTTAGCATATTTGTTATCATTACCGGAGTAGAGGTATGTACTCGTGCTTACAAATACACAGTCTAATTATACTACAATTCCCTGTATAAAGAGACAAATTAATTAAGTTGTTTCTGTCTTTCTTTAAATTTCAGTACACGATAAGTCCTTCAAAAATGTATATACCTAAACAAAATTTGGAGCTTACATAGATTACCCCTTCTATAGACAAAGCGTGCCAACTGACGCCAATTGGAAGTACCAAGTGAAGCCAAGTCCTTCTCCACCAGCATCGCGACCAGCGCTGAATACGCTCAGAGCTGGAGAGCTTCTGTTCATTTGTCGCCGCACTATGTCTGCGATATTCGCCATTACCAACGTACAATATCCCGTAAAACTTCCGCAGCCATTTATTTCGAAAACTCCAAGAGTCGCTTCATCAGATGCTTTAATTGTTCATGCCACCGCGTCATACACCAGCACAGGCATGACGAGTGACTTATAGAATGAGATTTTCGTACGTCGAGAGAGGACTTTACATCGCAACTGCCTACTCAATCCAAAGTAGCACTTGTTGGCAAGAGTGATTCTGCGTTGAATTTCTATGTAGACTATATTATTATTGGTTTTAATGCTGGTTCGTAAATAAACAAAGTCGTGAACTTTTTCAAACTTATAACGATACGATTATGCTCTGACCATTTATCTGACGACAGGAGGAAATAAAGAATTTTATCCTCGTTCACCAGCAGACCCAAAGTGGTAGCAAAAGCCCCACCCATTATAAAGATCTCAGCCCAAACCCTGACCCCTCTACAGGCTCTTTGCAAAAAATATCTCTCCTCAGTCCAACTCCGCCTAAGCTGACCATCGTATTTTTGCGCAGAGCACCTTACATTTAACAGAATACGCCAAGAACTAAATAATTCCTATAACATGTTAATCATATGAAAAATGCAGGTAAATATGCCGTCTTTGAATATTTTTAGCGCACAATAACAAAAATTTGAAATTTTGAATTAAAACACTTTTGAAGAATTTCCAGCAAAAAAGTCCTTATTTTTATACCCGAGCGCACTTGTGCACAAGGGTATTATAACTTTGTTCACATAACGGTTGTTTGTAACAGGCAAAACGAATCGAGATAGATATAGACAAATGT
>NW_016190569.1:0-3732 GCF_001687245.7 Rhagoletis zephyria | reverse complement strand
TTATGTTTTTATTTCAAAATAAAAGCTTTTTGAGTCAGTGGACATTCCGTCGGCTTTAAGGGAAATTTACAGAAATAAGTATCAGACTCTATTAGAGATCATACCGAAATATATTATTCAAACCTGTGAGGATCAGAGAGAGCTCTCATTGTAAGTGCCTATATCACATTTGAAGCCATTTCAGAGAGCCGTGTGCGCCAAATCATCTAAAAGCTTTTTGTACTATTTAAATAGGGCTGGCAGAGAATTACAGATTTCGCTGTCAGATACTGGCAGACATAACCGACGTCAAAAAAAAAAAAAAATTAAATATTGTTTGTCACTAAAAATATTTTCAACACCAAAAAAAGCCCGTGAAAGAAGCTTTTTAAAGCCAACTGTTGGTTTTGCATTGGCGGGCATAGAGTTAAATCTCTCTCTGATCGTCTTGGTTATAAAACACTTTTTTTAGGTAAAAGTTTTCACTGGTTGTCGCTGATTCAACGAACGTAGCTTTCAAAAGAAGTTTTGTATAGTGCCTATAGGTAAAAAAATAACTAAAAATATAAAAGCTTTTGAAAGCTTTTTATGTAATTCCCACATTAAAAGATTTTGAAAACTAAGAGTTATGAGTAAAGCCAACATAAAGCAAAGCAGAAAAAAGTCTTTACGGCTGAAAAGAGCTTTTGGAATTCTTTTTATTTCTTAACTTAAAAAAATACAAGTTTCCGTAGCCAAATACTTATAGACATACATACGTAAATAACTGCTGATAATAATCGGCAAACAAATACCTCAAATCAACAAGTTCCAAGAAAAAATTTAAATTAAAACTTTTCACAAAAAAAAATGAGCTTAAGGAAAATTACCACAAAAGTGTGCCAGCGGGATTTCCTAATTCGTATAAAATAAATGCATAACTAAAAGCTCATCAATCACTTGGTGTTACAGGTTACACAAATGCGAAAAGTGAGCGTAACATATTGTGCAAGAATATTTGTTTATCATTGTCGCTTTTGTTGCTTTTACTGTTTATCGCCCAGTCTCTGTTAGTAAGTAAATATGTGCATACTTGTGCGTATGCTTCACTGATTATACACAAATGCAATAAAAAAATAAAAAAAATCGATAAATAGATACGCAAAAGTGCTCGCTGTGATGCTGCCACTTTTGCTGTTGTTGGCAGTTTTTGCTGCCGCATTGCTGTGCTGATTTTTCCGTGGTTGCTTTATCTTTGTTTTTGTTTTTTTTTTTGTTTTTGTTCAGATGTGGTTGACGTTCTTTTTCTTTTTCTTGTTGTATTTTCTTGTTTTTACGCTATGTGCATAACATTATGTGGATGCCAAAGCCGCCCACAATGTCAATGCTGATGTCATAACGTACACAGCCAGCTAGCTACACATAAGCAAGCCAAGCCAAGCCAAGCCAAGCCAAGCCAAGCCTAGCCAAGCCATGTCAAGCCATGTCAAGCCACCCACCCAGCTAAACATGCTTCGTTCAGTCGGCAGCAGCGTCGAGCAACAAGTTATAAATACTTGTAGTACTTGTATGCTTTGGGGTATTTAGTTCTGGCAATGGCAAACGATAGTGATTGGATAGGTTCAGAAGGCGCAGCAGTTGAGCGCAACCGTTGCTAAAAAAAAAAATCAGTGATCGTTATGCGTCTTCTGAACTGTCAAATTCAACTCTCAAATGTACACACCAACATGTTGTCTCAAATGATCAGAAAAATATTACGATCATCTAACACGCAACTGTTCAGAAGGTGCAATCGCAACCGTTACAGAGCTGTTGCGCCTTCTGAAGGTGTCGATTGATAAAGAGTGCACCCTATTTGCTGGTTACGTGTTTGGCCAATTTATGGTTTAGTGACATATATGTATGTAACTCTTAGGTACTTCCATACATATGTATGTATGTGTGTATGTCCTATATCCTTACTCTTCTCCCTCTTTGAACTAAATGTTCTTTATTTTTATACAAATTTATTTTATATTTCTACATAAATATTTGCCTTATCCACAACTTATGTATATATAGGAACACCACTCACTTGTAGCTCTATAGCATATGCAGGCGCACATATATATTTTGGTTTCCATATTCATACATATGAATTCGTATAAAGAGTTGTTATATCCGTTTGCGCTGTGTATGCTGTAATTGACCATAAATATCTCTCGCCTCTAGGTCAATATGGAGTTGTGTTGAGCAATAAAAATTCCAGTCCGCTACATTCTTGTCAAATACAAATACAAGCACAAGCATATACATATGTACATATACGTATATATGTTTATTCATATAAATGTGTACAGTGAAAATTATTGCCTTGTACAGCACAGCAAATATGGCTGTACTCCTTGCTGTTATGTCAATAAGGGAATTTGTAAAAGACCTGCTATTCGAAATTGGGCTTCGGTAATGGCATTCGTTTCGTGGTGCCATCTAATAGAATAAGATCTGCCATCAAAAATTCACGAACTGCCCGCCTTGACATGGAATTTCCCCTTTATGTAGATATGTGTATGCGTCTGTGTGCATTACATGAGTCCGTGTAGTCGCTGTACTGCAGTGTGGCATGTTTCACGTTAGTCAAGCCAAGCTGAGGTACAATGTCCTGCGGCCGCATGTCTGTTACTAGTAAACGCGTACAATCTATAGATACATTAGGGTGTCCCAAAGCATAAGGAACATATTTTTAATAAAACTTGATATACATACATAACATCTATATGTACTTATTACTGCGCCGTATCCTAAGAAGGAATCCCTTATGTTTATTTATTTATGTATTTTTAGGAATTTTTTTATTGAAATACAGTTCGTTCTCTAACAAAACCCATATATATAAACCCAAGTATTAAATTTTGTACAAAACTAAAAAAATAACAAATTTTCGTGCAAATTTCAATCTTTTTTCTTAGAAGTGTTAGCATTTTCTTGAGGATGAAGTTTCATATCCCATTCCCATTCCCATTTCTATATAAAGAAATAGTCCACCTTATTGGCGAACTTCAGCAGAATGGCCGCATTGCTAGTCGATCGATTTGCTCTGTAATGGCCTCTCACCAATTATGTGTTAAATTGACGCTGGCCTGTTGCTATGGGATGTATCGGAATCTAAAGGCTTTCAGACGAACTTTTGGGTGACTTCATCTATCGTATCTTATAAGAACTCCACGGTCTTTTCGTATGATGCCATTTCGAAGTCGAGAATTATTGACCTTACCCGTCGAATGCCTTCGGGCACATTCACGAAGTAATACGCCGTGATTTGACTCTTCTCAATCGGTGTGGCTAGATGACCGCATTAAGGTGTGCTCGAGTAAAGTCTTTAGCCCCACAGCTAGTAATCAAGCTGACCTTATGTCCTTTCGCAATCCCGACTTGCTACACTTTGGTGAGAAAACTTTGCCTGTACCAAGGATTGGGAATACTTTAGTGCTAATACATATTTGCTTCGTTTTTAGAATTTGGCTGCGCCAGCAGATTTCAGCGGTGCAATAGCTCCAATTGAGAAGAAGTTTCTAGCTCCTGCCGACGTTTACGAGGAGCGCCGAACTCCTGTTTTGTGGGAGTGGTGGTTTAATTTTTTTCATTTTGAAATATTATTCTCTGGGATTTGAGAGAGGTCGCCACCGCAAGAAGATGCCTTATTCTTGGACACCCTGTGTTTTATTAGCCATATGCATAGTTAGAAGTAGATACATATATGGCATGTGTGCTGAACATTTTTTCACACAATTTCAA
>NW_016190568.1:0-3732 GCF_001687245.7 Rhagoletis zephyria | reverse complement strand
AAGGACTATGATTTAAGGGTATGCACCTGGAATATCCGCACCCTTAATGGGGAAGGTGCCTTTGCCCGGCTGGTTGATGTCCTCGGGAAGACAAAGGCTGACATCACCGCCATCCAAGAAATGCGAAGGACGGGGCATGGAAAAGTAAGCGTGAAGCCTTGCGACGTCTACTACAGTTGCCACGTAAAGGAGCGCAAATTCGGTGTTGGATTCGTGGTAGGAGAGACTCCGTCGCCGAGTACTGGCGTTCACCCCGGTGGACGAACGTCTAGCCACAATCCGCATCAAGGCTAGATTCTTCAACATCCCGCTCATCTGCGCCCATGCCCCGACGGAAGAGAGGCGTCCAGGGATCTCTTCTATGAGCGCTTGGAACGTACATATGTATACGTTTGCCGTGGTCTTCATCAGAAAAAGGGGGTCTCATCCGAGGCAGTGTTTTCTTTTTGATTGGGCGGGGTTTTAACGTGGCGGGACCCAAACCCAGCGCACGCGAAGTTTTACGCCTTCTCACTTTAGCTCGCTCCCAAGCGGGCCCGATATATAAAAAAATGTTCATCTTTACAGATTCATGTTTCTGGCATGCGGGGGACGATATGTACTTGCCGATTTGTTTTACAAAAATTATTTAAAAAGCAGGCGTCTCGGTTGCTCAGCAAACCGGTTAATCGTTTCTGCAATTATTTCACTGATTCTCTAAAACAAATTTTCAATGTATTCTTAAAATGCATAAACCTAAAGGTAAATTTTATAAGAAATTAAACTAACAATTTATTAAAATTAGTAGTAACTCCCGAAATACGGGTGAGTACTTAGCTCTAAATTTATTTAAAGAACTTCGTGAAAGACAGCAATTAATCTTGTATTGCTAGACACCTGATAACCCAGTATAATTTTTAAGTTCTTAACAGACATTACTCTACTCTAAGCTTCGTGCAGTGGGCCATGGGAAAACCGTCATCTTTAGGGTACAGTCCAACCTTTCACAATATCTGGTATTAGTCTTAATCTGAAACGCAATAATCATTGAAAATTGGCGCCGTTTATGTTGAAAAGCATTTAATATCACACTTTCAAACTAAAGCTTTCGTAACTTTAGAAGCCTAATCTATTTGGGAGTACCGTAAAGCCTTAACATACGCCGTAGAGGCTTATGTACTTAAAAGATAACCTGTGAGCTAAAATATACTTAGTCCTGCCTTATTTTTTTAAAGTTAAAAAAAGACCCATCCCGTATACGCCTCGCAGACGTAGATTATACTTTTAGGGTTAACCCTTTCAGTACAAAAATTCAACCACTGGTTCTAAAAAATTTTTAATATGTATACCGGCTAATTTTGAATCGTTCATTTAAAAAATCACATACAAAAATGTGTAAAGCTTTGAGGTTTGCGGTCATTCAGGGTCCTTTTAATGGTCAGTGATATCCTAGGTGTTTAAAAAAGAAAGGGATCACAGCTATTTTTATTTTTTGCTTTCGTGAAATATATTTCAAAACTATGAATAATACCTAATAACTTTTCCGAATCTCAATTCCACGGAAATGTGGTTAATATTTTTCAATAGCTTATATTACTCGCTATCGACTTTTCTGCCGCTTTTTACTTTTTTGACAAACACGGTCAACTGCTACTGCAGCTTGCACTTTAGTTTGATATATAGCTCAATTCTGTGGCTGCTACAGATCGGCCTAACTAAGTCGTATGACTGAGCAACCATATAAGAGTAGTCCACTTGCAAAGTGCTCTATGTAAAATTTTTTCGATTTTTAGTTTGGTGGTCCTCATGGAAGAGAGAACGCGAAAAGCTAAAAGCGGCTGCTTTCCAAAATGTCAAAATACAAAGCATCAGTCTCTTTTATTTCTNCCATATAAGAGTAGTCCACTTGCAAAGTGCTCTATGTAAAATTTTTTCGATTTTTAGTTTGGTGGTCCTCATGGAAGAGAGAACGCGAAAAGCTAAAAGCGGCTGCTTTCCAAAATGTCAAAATACAAAGCATCAGTCTCTTTTATTTCTAAACCTCAGCAGCTTGTAATGCCAAATGTACGCAACCACAGTTAGATGCTAGTTTTCACCTAGGTTGCGCAAGTTAGACTTTCTCTTCTAGTGCGGTTCGGTAATAAAAGAGACTGATGCTTTGTATTTTGACGTTTTGGAATGCACCCAGCTATGTAAAATTGACTGTTTCAAAACTCGCTATATTAATTTTTCATATATAAAATTTGCAAAAACTGCCATGCTGCGATATTGTTGTTTAATACCATGTTCTGACCGACAACGAAAACACCTTGAAAACGGGTTTTGGGATTGTGGGCTGAAGGCTGTTCACACCGACTGTTGGTGTTTTCGTTGACATTTCTTACATCCTTTGTTTACAGTTTTGATACACAAAAACAAAACCAAATTTTATTTTCATTAACAGCCTTTTACGTTCATGTTTACTTTATTTTGGCCAGTCAATTAACAATAAATCCGAAATGACGTATTAAAGATGATAAAATATGACTTCCACTTCGATAAATAATCGAAAAAAACTAGTGCAGACACCGATTGGAATGAGTGGAACGTGAGTTTTCAAATGGTTTTCAGCGAAAACTTGTTTTCATTTGACAGATTTTACACGGACGAAAACACAAGTTTTAGGTCGAAAACCAGTTTTAGCAACGAAAACATGTTTTCGATGTCGGTCAGAACATGGTATAATGTTATTAGGCTCTTATTTATCCAAATTTTCAGATAATGAAAAAATATACTATTTGGATTTTGATTGTTGTTGTAGAAGTTGTTTAATTGTATTATAAAATCACAAAACGCTGTTTGCAAGTTCAAGTTGTACGTTCATACGCACGTATTATTTGCAAATAACAATTTGCAAAATGGTAAACTTTGCTGTATAAACGCTGAGTTAATTTTTTATTCGCAAATAACTAAATCACGCAAATAAGTATTGATTAGTGGTACTATTTGATGATTTTCACTATGTCAAATTCAGTGGCATTTGTTGTCAAATAAGTGAAAACACATTGCCAAATGGGATTAAAAAGCGGTTTATAGATTTATTTGGATCAGGATAGGTCTTTAGTCGTGTACATACGCTGCTAAATCGGCAATCTGTCTGTTTTTGGACCATTATTTCAACGGTACAGGTATGGATAAAGGAGATAAAGTAGTGTGAAAATTTTTCCCCAAATTTTGGTGTCAAAATATGGCCTAGTGAAAACCAGTCTTTAGGTTCATTATCTTTTTCAATGGTCATCTTATAGCCTTTTTATAATCAAGACGTTGCCATTTTTAACTTTATTTTCTTTTTCGATGGTCATATTATTGCCTTTTTATAATCAGGCAATATTAAAAAAGAATTTTTCACCATCGAATGTACACTGAGTTAGGTATTTGCAAATTATTTTTATTTACAAATAGCTTACGTATAAACGTAGTAATAGATACTAAAGCTGAAATTAGTCGAGAACGCAGAACGTATACTTAAACGAAGACTGTATACGCAGAATTTTGTCGATTACTGGAGCCCTCAGTGTTGCTTACTACACTGTTGCCACTCATCAATGCCTTTTCATAAACTTACCCTTTCAACTACAATTTTTCGTGCTATAATAGATTTTAGCTAAATATAAACTACTTAGTTTTCAACAAAAACCTTATTCAATAGTATATTTCAAATATTTTAAACATATTTTGAATAGGAACTTATATCTTTTTGACCATCAGTAAAAC
>NW_016190567.1:0-3733 GCF_001687245.7 Rhagoletis zephyria | reverse complement strand
ATGGGTTGCTAATGAAATTAATGACACGATCTGAAAATTAAAATTAAGACTCTAAAGGACTTGTGGCGGCACTTTTACATACAAAAATTGTGGTAAAGGTTTTGGATAACTTGGGAATCCTAAAGAGGCTGGCGCGCATATACACTAGAGTGGTCCAAAAAAAAAAGTAAAGTCGGAATTTTAATGCCGCCACCCCCTAGGATTATTCTATACCGAAAATATTTACACTTTTATTTTGAAATCAAAAAATATTTAGAGAGTGCCCAAAGTTTTCCACGTATTTTATATGGGGAAAAAACAATTGTTTGTAGAAATATATGTAAAATTTTTGAAAAACAATATTTTTCGATCGTTTCTCTTCAGGAAATTCCCCATTATAATACCAAACTGTTTATTTAATAATAAATTAATTCCTTTAATTCAAGTTGTTGTTGGATTTTTGAACAGCTGGTAACCCTCCTGTGTGTGGTCTAGAATTGAGGCACTTTCACAACCATTTCGATTGATACCCAAATTGTGTTAATTCGTTTACCTTATAAAATAATTTAGCTTTTTGAACAGGTGGCAACTCGTTTCAAGGCATTTTAAATTTACTACCTCCATAAACCGCTTTTGTTATGTTATACATACTTCGGTTATCTAATTCGCTTAGTTAATGTTGAATTTGATTTTGTAAAAAGGGGCAACCCTCCCTAAAGTGGTTTAGAAATAAAGCATTTTCAAAACCATTTCAATTGATACCCTTATTATGGTAATTCATTTAACTTAATTTAATTTATTTTTAACAGAGGCTAATCCTTTCATTTCCTTATATATAAACCTTCTCCTCGCCGAGACGAACACGCATACCTGCGCATTTCTCAATCTGATCAGGACAGACTTTAAGCAACTTGATTTAACCGTTTACTAAATTTAATGAAACCTTTTAAACAGATGGCAACGCTATTCAAAATTATTTTTTTGAGTCAAGATTTTTTAAACCGCTTTCGTTGGACACCCATGTTGTAATGTTTATTTTATGTCATCAATTTAATCGAAATCAAATATTAGAACAGGTGGCAACTTTCCTTTAAAAATTTTGGACAGCGCGATTTCTTAAATCTCTTTCGGTTGTCACGCATATTGTAATATTTCGTTTATCTAATCAAATTAAGGAATTAATTTTTCAAACAGGTGGCAACCCTGTTAAGAATATTTTCTTTTTTTAAATGAGTTCGCTTAAATTCTTTGCTATTTGACACGCGAATTGCGATATTTGATCAACCTTATTAATTTAATTTAAGTTAAATTTGTAAACAGGTGGCAACTCCTTCTAAATTTAGTTTTTAGATCTCTTCGCCTATGGTGTTATGGGGTACAGTAGTTGCCTATCGTCATCTTGGGTGCACTTGATCGAGATGTCTACCCTGACCTCTGACCAACAGCGCCGAAGACGGTGATCGCTGCCGATGTTTTTTGGTGGTAGGTTGTTCGTGCAGTGTAATTTAGCTGCTCCTCCGTTTGAAAGTGTTCTCCGCTTCTTCGCGGTTTTGGCGGCCGCGGTATAACTTGGAGACCAATGATGCCCGCTCTTCATTTTTATAGAGATAAGTGATACCTGCTCTGATTTGTAGTGCAATCGCGGGGTTTGCTCTGCCAAACCGATGCAACGGTTGGAAGCTCTCTGGAGTGTGGTATCCCGAAATATCTGTTTATGTGAGGCCACTGTGAATAGAGCTGCATTCGTATATATAGCACGCTTACTCTTGTCATATTATGCATAGACGCCAATGAATAAATTTATTAACTGAAATTTTTGTTAATTTTTTTTTTTGAACATGAGACCATTATTATTGAATATTTTTTGGAAAAAACACCAATTAAAATATTGCATAATAAATCGTTACTAGGCCAGAAAATAAGAAAAAACAAAATATTCAAAAATAAGGAGCAAATAATTTTTTTTAGCTCTTTGCTCCAGCTCCGCTCCAGCTAAAATCCTTTGTTCCTTAGCTCCCTGCTCCTTTGCTTCGCTCCGCTGCGAGGCCCTAGTTTTGATACTCTTCAACCCTATGGTGGGCAAACTCCAAATGGGCAAACTCAGAACACAGTAAAAACTGAGCAGCGAGTATAGGGGCGTTCTCAGGTTACGCACAGGGTACCTTACCGGTCAAAACCATCTGCGCTGCCACATGCACTAAATTGACCTGCCCATTGATATGGGATGCCGTCTGTCTGAGCACATTCTGTGTAATTGTTCGGTGTTAAGCCATTGAAGGCAAACAGCTACATATGGCTACATACATACATGCGTGAAAACGTGCTGCCGTACTATTCTTGCACCATTAACACCCAGCGCCCAAAGTTATATGAAAGTGGCTGTTAGACGGGACAAAAGTCCTTAACATCCAATTGAGACATAACTCAAGTCCATTTTGCGCAGTAAATGTAACAAATTCCTACTGATTTTGCATGTATTTGCATTTTTTGGCGATCAATGTCCAGTTCACTGTAACATTTGGCGCATCGTCTTTCTAATTTGTCTAAAATGGGCAACGCGCTGCACACAGAAGCTAAAGCTAAAGTCTTAAAAATGAACTTTAATAATACCAAAGTTCTAAGTATGCGCCACTGAAGTCCTGTAGTGACGTGCTAGTCTCCGCCCAAATTCATGAGACTATAAGCAATTTTTCATATTCTGTACAAGAAAAGTTCGTATCTTAAGTCCTTCGTGACTTAATTTCCATAAAATTATCTTTCAGTTCGTTTTTGATTAATCTTTAATATTGAAATATTTCAAACTAATGGATTGCTCTGAGAAAAATTTTGTTTTGGCTTCCACTCTTCGCGAATAGTGCAGAGAAGCTTTGTTCTCGTTTCGTTCTCTGTCAGAAATTTCCTGAAGATTTAATTCCCAAAATGGTTCTTCGGCAGAAAGTTCCATAGATTTTAGATCCCATTTTGTTTTTTTGCCAGAACGTTGCGTGGACGAAGGTTTTGTTTCTTATACGAGAACGACTTTAGTTCAGATCATACCTTTTGCTCTCGGTCCCTGATAAAAATCACATATTAAAAACAAAAAATAAAAGAAATGTTTAATAAAAATAAAATAACTTCCAAAAGATTATATGAAAATAAAATAATATAATCTAAAAATTAAAAGAACGTTATATTAAAAAACAAAAAATAATAGTTTCCCAAAATTAAATGAAATTAAAAGATATATTTTTTAAACAATTATATATAAACAAAATTAAATATATTAAAAAATTAATTAAAGTAAAGAAAAAATAAGTTTATAAACATCAAATGAAATAAAAAAAAAAACTTTTTTTAAACAATACAATCTAAAATTTACATTAAGATAGAAAAAAATAATTTAAGTTTTTAATAATTAAAAAAAACATATAAATTTTTTGTCACAAGGGTTAAAATGTACTATAAAATTATTCGGCGGCAAATTTCACTAGAGGTATTCTTAGACAAAATCTTTATACAAAGAACGTAAAAGTCCACAGAAATTAAAAAAAAAAATAATTACAAATACAAGGTCATTAGAAAAAAGTGATTCTAAGACTTTTATTTTATTTGAAAATCAAAAATGCTCTGCACTATTCCAAACAACTTTTCCGAAAACACTGAAATTTACCAACTTTCCTTGTTTGAGCTTAGCTTCAAAGACCATTTTTAAAGTGTCATCTTAGTAGTTAAATAATTCTCCACCTACTGCATTTGTTGATTAAATCATCACAAG
>NW_016190566.1:0-3733 GCF_001687245.7 Rhagoletis zephyria | reverse complement strand
ACTAGTTGCGACTAATTAATGCCCAAATGTACCCGATTGAGAGTAATCTCGGAATACACTCCTTAGAGATTAGTCGGACAATTTTTTGCTTGGCGGTGTCTACATTTCTGTTATGGTCGGCAACTGACATAAAATGACAGTATTGATTATCTGATGTTGAAATATCAATTTGCATCACAATGAAGAGACGAGATGACAATTAAAATACACTACACTGTAGTGACTACGGCAATGAGAATCGCATAGCCAGCCGTTGAATTGTTTGGCAGGCATTCATAAATTTTGAAATTATGCAGACACATAAGATTACAGGTATATACATGCCCAAACATATATACATATATACATTTATATATGTATGTATGAACTAGACGTGCACTGGTTTGTTAATCTAACTACAAAAATGTTTCATGACAAAGCAGGTGTAATCTCTCTATCAATGTGGTGAATTGATTCTAATTTCGTAGTAAGTTTCGATACCAAAAAAAAACTAAAAGGTTAAAAATTCCATTCGATTAAATTAAAAAGACAGGGCCGCAGAAATGCTAATTGTAAAAAAAGAGTTTTGCAGGTACCCTGTACAATTTTTATTTTAATTGCATTATCGGCAGAATTTTGTATTAAGGGGATTCCCCGAGTTCCCTTCTCTGTACTGAAAGTGTTAATTAAGAAGTGTCAATTCTATTGGGGAATTTGCGCCATTTAAAAAGAAAAATGCATCGTCTTACTAATCGGATTAATGAAAATTCACAAATTTATTAGAATACTTTTTTGTTGTTGGTTTAAGAGTATTCAAAATGATTATCTCCTTTTGTTATAAAACTAGTTCATCAATTAATAAGCATTCGAGATAAGAAAGTTTAGTGTTTAGAATAAAAACATTACTTCTACTAGTTAAATAATAAGGATCGGCAGTTTTTTGGCCGGAAATGAGTCTAAAAAAAAAATCGCTCTAATGTTATGCCAACAATAAAATCTACTATGTATAATCTATATATCGGTGACGACACAGCCGCTCTAAACCACCTCATGCAGTCGAAACTCGTTGCGAATGTTCTCGCTTACTAACATCAATAGAAACGAATATAATATATGTATATACTTATTAAAAAAAAACTCGCACGCTTACAATTCTTAAACAGCACAACTTAATCTTTGGCCATGAACTTGGTTTATTTGCTGCCATTATTCTGGTAAAATGGTTTCAATTTTATTGTATTTTATTGTTGTTGGGCTCTGTCTTTTTCGATGTACGTACATACATACATATATATGTACAGACGTATGTATGTATGTCCATAAGTATAGGAATTATGAGAATTTGCTTTTGTATTCGCTTGCTTTTATTTCTGCTTGTATTATTTTTTCAAATTTTGCTAAGATATATGTACATACCTACATAAGTACATATCGATGGCTGAGTGGAAGATCGACCTATCTCAACAACCAGTTCGAAAACGCCCTATCTCAGAAAATTTTCCAACAACGCTTTATTTCAGAATATGGCTGAAGAAACGCCCTATTTTAGAATTTGATTGAAAAATGACCTACCTCAGAATCCGGTTGAAAACAAAGCCCTAGCTCAGCACGTTTTCGTTGTTGGTTTTTCGTTTGAGATAGGGCGTTTTCGAATCGAGTTCTGAGATAAGGCGCTCTTCAACCAAATTCTGAGAAAGGGTGTCTTTCAATAAAATTCTGAAATAGGACGTTCTTGATAAGTTTTCTGGGATAGGGCGTTTTCGAACTGGCTGTCGAGATACATAGGTCGATCTTCCACTCAGCCGTCGATATATGTATACATATTTACATCTTTAAGTTTTTTTCTTTTCCTGTTTTTAAATTCGTAGAACATACAGCAAATCTTCAATCAGCAAGCATATTTTTATAAAAATCCCTCCATTATTTAACAAACAAATAACTTTGAGCAATAAAACGACTGCTTTTCTTTAAATGTTAACTTTGATGTGAACAGTACTGTATTTGCAACCTTTTAAAAAGAAAATCAAATATTTACATAATTCAAAAATAATTATATTATATTTTGTCGTATACCGACTCACCTTCTACTCATTTAGGCCGAGAGCTAAAAACGTCGTAAGTTTTCCGGCTCTATTAAAAACTTAAGCAAGTTCTTCATTCCAAGCGTAGACAAGTTCGTCTTCAATTGACCTTTTTGGTGTATAGTTCTCTCGAAAGCCCCAAAGCCTTTGTTCTATATCGTCCACGTATTTGCGCCATTTAAAAGTTCAGGTATGATGAGAGATTTGTGGAACGTGACTTTTGTTCGTCCAGTGAGGTCTCTACTTTTCAATTCTCATATCAATCAGTGGTATCAATTTATTAAAAAAATGAATGTACTTTTAGATAAATACTATACCTTTTATGGAAGTTTATGAAATTGCGATGGTCAAAATTGAAAAATCAAGAAAAAATAAATAATTTTACCCGATGAAAACTCCCAACAAGCTAAGTCTATACCTAATCCTCCTTTCGAAACATTTTCGACTTTTAAAATCGGATGAAAAATAGTCAAGCTGCTAATAAATACATATGTGCATGAAGTACGAAAATTTCGAGTTTTTTTCTTAATAAAATAAAAATGGAGGAATCAGGAACTGTGTGAAGCGGCTCCGTGAATTATGGCCGCGTGTATTAAGACCGCGATACAAAAATGAAACTAGGCCGCACGAGCTTAATTCATTTTGCCAAGTGAAATTACGCCGCGATCTAAAAATAAAAGTAGGCCGAGCGGGCATAAGCAAAAAATACCAAAAACGAAAAAAAAAATTATTTTCATAAATAACCGTTTTTGAAAGAAATGCATAATGAATGCTAAGGAAATTTATATCATTTAGGATTTTAGGATTTAGGATGATTTGATATACATATCGCACACCGTCTTCAAAAAAATTACAACTGAAATAGTTTTTCACATTTTCTGACGAACGTATTATTTTGAGTTGTGCCTCTTTTGAAGACGGTATGCGATATATAGAACACCTTTCTGTGTAGGCGGCCTTCGGCCGCACATAGGGATTATAACCCTCACTAAGTAGAATTCTCCTTTACATATGTGTTGCCGAAGAAGAGGGGCGTGAAACACCTTTTGCAGATAACATCTTTCTTTATTTTGTGGTTTGATTTGTCGACCAAATGACAAATAAAATTTATTTGTGATTTGATGCGGATAATTTAATTCTGCAAATCAAAAACGATCAAAAAATTAAATTAGGTCGCGCGGGCAGAATTCATTTTGACAAGTGAAATTAGGCCGCGATCAAAAAATGAAACTAGGCCGCCAAACAAATAAGAAGGCGGCCTTAATTCACGCGGTCAAAATTCCATCCCTGTGAAGCCTATTTTCATATTGCACTCGACCTACAACCTACACTAACTTAAGTTTCGGATGTATTTCGTGATTATTATTTTTTTGTTGCCCCGTGTAATTAACAATTCAACGCTAAAAGCAAACTAAAACATATTAATTTGTGTGCAAACANCAACTAATTTATTTAAAGTGATCATATTTTTCTGACCTCTACTGTATAGCCAGCCTGGTTTACAGCAAGTTGTTTTAGAGCTCTGAAATGTGCAGTTCATTCAACTAAATTCACGATATTAATAAAAGGCATTGAAATTTGTCCATACACGTGTCGTTGCTATGTATTTACAAGTGTGTATTCGGTATTTACATACGTACATATGTATGTACATCTGTATGTGAATAAGTGTC
>NW_016190565.1:1510-3733 GCF_001687245.7 Rhagoletis zephyria | reverse complement strand
TTTAGAAATCTGTACATTTTATTTAAAGAATTTGACACCGACTTCCTTTGGTTTATAGGTAAAAGAGTGTTCTGAGTGATCTGCTAACGAGGAGATCTTAGCGTTATGCTGTTCGCTTTTAAGCAAAATTTTTTTAAAAATTTAAAATAAATTTAAAAAATATATATAGGTTTATTTCTTTTTTAAACAATACAAATTAATAAAAGAAAAAGAATTAAATTTAAAAAGTGTCAAAAATAAATAGAAATATTTTTAAAAATTAAATGAGTTTCCAAAAAATATGTTTATTGTTTTTATAACAATAAAATCTAAAAAATAAGTAAATTAGCAAATTAAGCACAAACAAATAAAACTATTTTTAATAATTAAATGCAATTATTGAAAAAAATTCAATTAAAAAATAGTACTTAAAAAGGGACAAATATAAAAAGCAAAAATAAATGGAAATATTTTTAAAAATTAAATTCATTTCAAAAAAATATTTTTTTTCTTTTTATAACAACAAAATCTAAAAATTAAATTAGCAAACAAAGCGAAAACAAATAAAATAAAAACTAAATGAAATTCAAAACAATTAATTTTTTCTTCTTTTTATAACAATAAAATATAAGAATTAAATTAGAAAATGAAAAAGATTAATACCAAAAAGAGTACTTAAAAAAAATAATAATAATAATAAAATATTTATATTTTTGAAACGAGAGCATAAAATTCCAAAATAAACGATAATTAAAAAAAGACCAAGAATAAAATATGATCCTCAAAATTAAATGAAATAAGAAATTAATAAAACAATTTTCTAAAAATTACATGAAATTACGAAGTATACCTCTTTTACAAGCAATAAAATCTAAAAATTTAACGAAAATTTAACTAAAAAAGAAAGAATTCAAGAAAGAACAAATTAAAAAAGTTCCTAAAAATTAAATGAAAAAAGCAAGAAATACATAAAATCAGATTCAAAAATTAAATGAAATTAAAAATATGTATATCTGTATCTGTGTTCGTATGGAAAAAAATGGAATCTAAAAATTAAAAGAAAAAATCTTTAAAAAAAGCGCTGCTTTCTAGGCCAATGCGACTGTTGGATCGATACGTGCTAAAATATATACAACTGCTCTCTCTTAAAATAACTTTTCACCACTAGTGGTGAATGAGAGCCTTTTTTGTGAAAGATTTTTGTGATAGCACGGGCCGGACTGCATCACTCCCCATCCAAAAAAAAACATTGGTGCTGTTTTCCACTGGAATTATAAAATCTATTACATTTAAGACTTCCACCGAAATACCTCGCAAAAATATTCAGATTTACGTGAGCTGAACCGATTTGAAAATACCTCCAAAAATTGAGTTTTTTTATTAATAAAAAGTTTTTTTTTTTAGATATATTTTTTTAATATACCTCAGATTACTAAACAGTTTAAGCTTAAAAAGTTTGCATAAAAAAATTTAGAAAAATTGTTCTACGGAATCATAATAATGAGATTTTTGATGCTATTTTTGACCTTTTTTCAAAGACTGGTTTAAGAAAAACTTGAATAACTCAGCCAAAACCTTACCAATTTAGACTTATGAGGTATCGTTGGTAAGGTAAGGGTCAGAAAACCTACAACCCCCCTTAAATACGGCCTTGGTTGAGAGTGATGCCAACAACGGTCATAATTTCCCTACAATCCTCGATCTCACTACTAATTTCCAAAAATTGATATCCAGTTTTTAAATGACTAAACAATTTTGTTTAATTTTAAAATTACCAAAGATATATGTTCAGTTTTGCAACAACCAAAATTGTATGTCCAGTTTTTGAATTGGCAAAAACTTATGCCCACTTTTTTAATGGCCAGCAATTTCCGTATAGTTTGTGAATGTGTAAAAATTTTTCACTCAGTTTTTAAATAACCATAAATAATAAATGTCCAGATTTTGACAAGCAGTTTTCAAATAGCCTACAATTTATGTAACTTTTAAGCTATGTAAAGTTTTAGTATTACCAAGAAAGTATATCCAGTTTTTAAATAACTAAAATTGTAAGCCAATCTTTTAAAATGGCCAACAATTTTACACTTATTAATTGTACCTTTCATGAGCATGAAATGGTATTATAACTTTGGTCCGATGTTTGTAAGTACCAGAACAAAAAGAGATAGACCCATGAAAATGTATACTTATATGATCAGAACGTCGAGCTGAGTTGATTTAGCCATGTCCGTCTGTCCGTCTGTC
>NW_016190565.1:1313-1382 GCF_001687245.7 Rhagoletis zephyria | reverse complement strand
AGATTTTTCGTTATAACTTCTCCATTTATGCAGCTACGAACATGAAATTTCGCAACATTTTCACTCATA
>NW_016190565.1:0-1209 GCF_001687245.7 Rhagoletis zephyria | reverse complement strand
TGACTACAACATATATCTTCCATACATCTGATTGTTCAGATATGGGATTTTACTGTAAAACTCCTTTATTTGAACAGCTAAAACCGATAAATTTCGTAAGATATTTTATAAATAATAATACAAAGTCTACTGAGAAAATCGTCAAAAATCTATGCTGTATAAGCTTTATCTCTTATACCACTGATTGTTCAGATACCAGTTATTACAATATATCTCCTTTATGTAGGAGTCTAAACCCATTAAATTGTGTTACCGGTTTACATGCCGATCACATAGCAGCGAAAATCACTTAGATTGGTGCCATATAAAGTATATCTTACATACCTCTGTTTGTTTAGATGCGATTTTTTATATAAGTATGTAGCTCATCTATCGATGTATGCAGATGTATTCAAAAGCAATAATCTGTCAAAGTAAAATTTGCAGATGTTCATGAAAGGTATGAAGCCTTCGGCATAGCCGAAGACAGCGCTACTCTTACTTGTTTTTTTTTTAATAAATGTCCAGATTTTGACAAAGAAAAATTTATGTCCAATCTTTAAATAGCCTAAAATTTATATTCACTTTTTAAAGGGCGAAAAATTTTACACTCGCCTCTTAAATAGCTCAAAATAAATGTCCAGGTTTTGATAACCAAACATTATTGTCAAGTTTATAAATAGCCTACAATGTAAGTCATTTTTAAATTATGAAAAAGTTATATCAATCTTTAAAATTAGCAAGAATACGTGCCCAGTTTGAAATAACCAAAATTGTATGTCCAACTTTTAATGGCTTCAATTTATGTCCACTTTTTAAATGGCCAACAATTTAACACTTTGCTTTTTAATAACCCAAAATAAATTTTAAAATTTTGGCGAACACAAAAATGTATGTCCTGTTTAAATAGCCCACAATTTACATATGTTCAGTTTTTAAATTATCAAAAACTATTTCAAATTTTTAGGTAACCAAAACATAACCAACTTTTTTTAAGGCGAAATAAATCCATATATACGGTTTTACCTCAATTTTTGTTTTAATTTTCCAGTTTTCATTCCAAGAAGTTTTAATTTCCTTGAACGCAATATGTCTCTTGAGATTATTGCTATTTATATTTGTAAAACCAAATACCAGTTGTTCTCAATTCTCTCAAAATCCGTTCGTTAATTAATTTCTTACAGCTCCGCTAGCAAGCTTCTACAATTTCCTATCGCAATCATGCATTTA
>NW_016190564.1:0-3733 GCF_001687245.7 Rhagoletis zephyria | reverse complement strand
GGGATTGCAAATCTGATGCTATAATAAATTTTCGATTATATATAACACTGAATGTTGTTGTAAAAACATGTTGAAAGTAAATACATTAGTATAGAGATATAAAGCCTCTGGAGAAAAAATAAAACAATAAAGCCAAGAGCACTGACCGCTGGATCGGCTTCAACGAATATCATAACATTTTTTTCCAAGTTGAGAATGACAGCTTTGACCTGTGCAAAGTGAAAATGTGATTTTTATTTGGTGTCCTGTGATTGATTTTTAATCTTCCCCAAAATTAAGCAGCGCAAGTGGAGACAGAAATCATAAAGTACATACCAGTACATATCGCACTTTAATAATACATGTAGAGAACTATTACAAAATTTAAATTTTCATCAACTCATACATTTGGTTTTGGGAAGCAAATTATCCGTAGCAATTGAAGGGCCAAATCGCTTATTGGCCATATCCTTTTTTGGCCAATGCTGAGCCTACACACAGAATTTCAGCCAATGCAGTGCATATGCCTGATCTGATCTTAGGCTTAAATGGGTAACTTGTTTTATTTGATTTCATTCCAGACAGATTCACAAACCATTTTAATTCTCTTATAATTCCCTCAATTCAAAACCAATGCTCAGCTGCACTTGTTATTCAAATAAATATTTACATACCAAAACTTCAATAAAGTTGCACACCGCAACCTACAACTGGGCAAAATACAACATACTACCGCAGAGTGTCCCAAATAAGAGCCAATTATAGATTTGAATCAACCTTCTTAAAAGCGTATCAATCATCTCATTGACATTACTAAACACCTTCAATGAGTTAACACTTTTACGTTGGCCTCAGCTGGAGCTCATTTGTATGGACCAACTACGGGGCGCGGCGCAGTGAAACACCAGGCCATGTAACTGCACTAACAACACAATAAGAAAGCGCTAAATACAAATATGCATGGGCATTAAAAGAAACATAAATAAATGAAAGATTTACTTATAAAAATCACGCATGCACTCGGGCCAAGGCGCAGGAAAATCGAGCTTCAAGCGCAAGAGTTGGGTGACCCGTACAAAACGTACAACGCGCTGAGTGCGTGCAGTGACCGGCCTATATAGGCAATTGCATGATGTATGCATACATATGAATAGCCCAGCAGAAAAATTCAAGGAAGTAGCGAGGCAAACTTTAGTTATACATATGTATGAGTTTGTACGTAGGCACAAAAGGCGTTGGGGTTTTTTTAAAAATAATTCAATCGTTATTTTGCTATTTTTATTTCTTCGATCATTTTTAATCGTTATTATGTGCTTTTTTTATTTTTTCGACCGATTATCTTCGATTCAAATTTTTTCGATCATTTTTAACCCTTATAATAGAGACTTTTTATAACCGATTTAAATCTTTTGTGACCTAAAAATTAAATCTGAAAATGATCGAAAAAAAAAATTCACATAGTAACTATTAAAACTAATCGAAGAAATAAATATCCAAGCATAACGATCGTGATCTAGAAATTAAATCTGAAAATGATCGAAAAAAATGCACGATTAAAAATAATAATGCCATTATTTTTGATCGAAAAAATATAAATCGCATAATAACGATTATTTTTAATAGAAAAAACAAAAATCATAAAATAACGATCAAAAATAATCGAAGAAATAACGATTATTTTTGATGAAAAAAAATTTAAATCACAAAATAACGATCATTTTAGATCGAAAAAATAAAAACCATAAAACAACGATCAAGAGTGGTCGTAAAAATATATCTTAAGAAATAATGATTTTGCAGTGATTTTAAAGTTAAAATCCTCGATAATAACGATTATTTTCGGTCCCTTTATACAAATAAATATATGTAAGTACTTTAATGGTTAATTTCATATTCAAGACAATTTTCCTGGGATGAATCGAAATACCCTTTAACTTCCTATGCAAATTGTTCTTTATTATTTATCAAAAAGAATATCTATGTGCTCAAAGGACGAGGAAGAATATAAAAACAAGCGATCTGGGCCCCCTAGTCNGTCTGCGTGTTTGTATACTTCTTTTCACAAATCGTTGAAAAGAAAATACATATTAACAAATTATAAATAATTAAATTGATCACGTGATCAAGCACAATTTCTTTAAAACGTAGCGTTTTCATGCTGACACAACAACAACAATCAAGCATACCAAAGCAGTAGGTGAGAGCAGCAACAAAAGCAAATAAGGCTCGCACTTTGCATGCGATTTGCTTTAGAGCTGCAGGTGTAAAACTGCAAATATCCTTAACCCTTAATTAGGCGCATAAATAAAATCACATAATTAGCTGCATGGGGTCTCGTGTGGCCTCAAAACAGTGCTGAAAAAATAATGCAAGAAATAAATTCAAGAAGTGTGTATTATACAAAATATTAAAGTCCTTTATTATCGATAACTTTAAAAAAAAATATATATATAAACTTAACTTCCAAGTAGAAAGCTAGAAAGAGTGCGATCGCGAACCAAGCACTCCAAGACATTTTTTTTTTTTTCAATTGAAATGGGTCAAGCGCCTAAGGGTTAAGAGTCATGTTTTTTTTCATTTTTCGCTATGAGTGTATATGTAACTATGATATGTATATGTAACTAGAGCTCATAGATCCTCATAAACAATGAAAGTAAATGCCTTTCTTACTGTACATTAAGCTTGTAATCGTTTATTATGGCTAAATTTTAGAGGGCTTAACTCCTTATGCCAAGCTAGAAATTAAGGAAGACCTTTAGACTGGATATTTAACTTGATAACTTAAATTTTGGCTTGCTTTTTCACGATGGAGATACATACTTTATATGTGTATGTGTTTGTTACTTTTTTTCATATTAAAATTCATATAATCAGACCTGTTAGATAACGATTATTAATTATAATGAAAATTAATTCCCACACGACCCATATGATTAGCAGTTCCCCAGAAATAGTTTTTCGCATTTTCTGACGAACGTGTAAGTTTGGATTGTGTCACCTTTGAAGATCGTGTGCGAATTAGATAATTTTTTTAAGAGCACAATTTAATAACTAAATACCATTATTTGCGCCTTTTAAAGATTACAATCAGTAATTCTGGAAAACAATCATTTTTTGGTTTCAAAAACTGAAAAATCCGAAATAGTTAAAAATAATAGGAAAAACTAATTACATTATTTTTTTCTTATTTTCCGTTAGCTTTGGATTTTTAATTAAAAAATAATTGCATTTATTTTGTATTATTTCCAATTATTTTTTTAAGGCAAATAATAATGATTTTTTTTTTTTAATATTTCTTATAATAATTTTCAATTAGTTTTAATTCTTTATTTAGAAAAATAGTTGCATGAATTTTAATTGTTGTTCATGCTTATATTTTATTTTTCGTTGACTTAAATAGACCAAGATTTGTGGAGCCCTTGAAAAGCGAAATGTATAATCCACAGTTGGCGGAAGCTTCTGTAACTAAACTTAAAGAATATAGTACTGCCCGATATTTTATGGAGATTATTATTAAATGAACTACTTGGAGAACTATCCAATAATGGTGTGTGCAATGTGCAAAACATGGCGATTTAGCCGATTTTCCGAATCAGCGAACAATTCTATATAGGAATTGGATAGTGGCATCCATTGAACATTTTCGGTGTAAACCAGTGAAACTTTTCATTAGAAAAGTTTTTTTGGAAATAAATGTATACATATATGTAGATACTTATACTTAATTATGTATGGAAGCTTACACCATACATAC
>NW_016190563.1:1766-3733 GCF_001687245.7 Rhagoletis zephyria | reverse complement strand
ATATTGGATTCGTAAATCCGTTTTTCTTGCTCATGGCGGTATTAAAAGCCCTTTTATTCATTTTAAATGAAACATTTTATAAAATTTATCTTTATTTTTCCACAGCACTTTAAGTTTTGAGCATCTTTTCGTTTTGCGTCTTTCTTTTTTCTGTTGATGTGCGCATTTGAACTTCTTCAGTACCAAGTACTTTATAATACGGTTTTATTTATTACGTTCATATATAAAAGGAATGTCATACCACAATGAAAACTTTTATTTTTAATTTTGCTATGAGCGGGGTCGAATAACGATAAAATTAAAATTAAACTAATTAAGTTCAAAATTATATCCAAGTACTTCAGTACTCGACATTATTTGGCAGGTACAACTACTTTTGTTGAGCACAAAATGCAGCCCTAGTGAATCTTGTGGTTACTATGGCAACCAACTACCGTTACTTCTATCAGCATTGACACTCACTTGATCGATCAAATAACAGTCATTCCCTACAGAGCCACACTGGCATATAAAATTTTGCATATGTGTTAGTTTTCGTTGTGAATGTGTTGGAGTTTCTGTCAATCGCTCTGGTGGGTTTCGTTTGCTTTTTTTCCACTATTTTCAGTTTTGTTATACCAACACAATCAAGCGCAGCTATTCCGCTGCAATTCACTTGATCATGTGGTTGTTGGTATTGTTGGTTTTTGCTAATAATTCTATTTTTAGAATGTTTAACTTTTAGGTGTGCTCGTCCTTAAGTTATTTGTTTTTGTTATTTTTTGGCCTTATAACAATTATATTCAACAATTTTTATTGAGCTCGAGGCAGTTTTTTTTTAATGGTTTATTGTGGAAAAGCAACAATAATTTGAAAAAATGGTAGAAGTGATAGCTATTTCGGAAATCACCACATTTCCTCATCAGACTTCTTTCAGTAGGATTCGAACCGACGATCCCACTGACTCAGCCAGTTGCCTATGCACCGTGCTAAGTACGCCTTGTAAATTATCGTTTGCTTTTTTCCACTATTTTCATTTTTGTTATGCCAACACAATCAAGCGCAGCTATTCCGCTGCAATTCACTTGATCATGTGGTTGTTGGTATTGTTGGTTTTTGCTAATAATTCTATTTTTAGAATGTTTAACTTTTAGGTGTGCTCGTCCTTAAGTTATTTGTTTTTGTTATTTTTTGGCCTTATAACAATTATATTCAAAAATTTTTATTGAGCTCGACGCCGTTTTTTTTTAATGAAAGTTTATTGTGGATAAGCAACAATAATTTGAAAAAGTGGCAGAAGTGATAGCTATTTCGGAAATCACCATATTTCCTCATCAGACTTCTTTCAGTAGGATTCGAACCGACGATCCCACTGACTCAGCCAGTTGCCTATGCACCGTGCTAAGTACGCCTTGTAAATTATCGTTTGCTTTTTTCCACTATTTTCATTTTTGTTATGCCAACACAATCAAGCGCAGCTATTCCGCTGCAATTCACTTGATCATGTGGTTGTTGGTATTGTTGGTTTTTGCTAATAATTCTATTTTTAGAATGTTTAACTTTTAGGTGTGCTCGTCCTTAAGTTATTTGTTTTTGTTATTTTTTTGGCCTTTATAACAATTATATTCAACAATTTATATTGAGCTCGAGGCCGTTTTAAATGAAAATTTTTATTGTGGAAAAGCAACAATAATTTGAAAAAATGGTAGAAGTGATAGCTATTTCGGAAATCACCACATTTCCTCATCAGACTTCTTTCAGTAGGATTCGAACCGACGATCCCACTGACTCAGCCAGTTGCCTATGCACCGTGCTAAGTACGCCTTGTAAGTTATCGTTTGATTTTTTCCACTATTTTCATTTTTGTTATGCCAACACAATCAAGCGCAGCTATTCCGCTGCAATTCACTTGATCATGTGGTTGTTGGTATTGTTGGTTTTTGCTAATAATTCTATTTTTGGAATGTTTTACTTTTAGGTGTGCTAGT
>NW_016190563.1:0-1547 GCF_001687245.7 Rhagoletis zephyria | reverse complement strand
CACAATCAAGCGCAGCTATTCCGCTGCAATTCACTTGATCATGTGGTTGTTGGTATTGTTGGTTTTTGCTAATAATTCTATTTTTAGAATGTTTAACTTTTAGGTGTGCTCATCCTTAAGTTATTTGTTTTTGTTATTTTTTGGCTTTATAACAATCATATTCAACAATTTTTTTGGAGCTCGAGGCCGTTTTTTTTATGTAAATTTATTGTAAATAAGCAACAATAATTTGAAATAAATTATTGTAAAAAAAATATTTTTTTTAAAAATAAGCTTTTATTAAACATGTTTAATCAAAGGAATAAAATAAAGTAGTGAAACAAAAGATTTTTTAGCAAGAAAATTTTGTCAAAACTGCACTAAAATGAATAAAATAAAATAAGTTAAGGTCTCGTTAAAGTTACTAAAAGCCATTTAGTGAAAGGAGTTATTCAAACTCTAATGAAAATTACTAACAATTTGTACTAATTTACTTCGTTTTTAAAAGAAGCTTGTCGCGCGAATAGCAAACCGACATTTAAATATCTGCATACATACCTAACCAATTATGCATGTACGCTGAATTCGCCGACAAGCTTTTTTAAAAACGAAGTAAATTAGTACAAATTGTTAGTAAGTTTCATTAGAGTTTGAATAACTCCTAACTAAATGGCTTTTAGTAACTTTAACGAGACCTTAACTTGTTTTATTTTATTCATTTTAGTGCAGTTTTGACAAAATCTTCTTGCTAAAAAATCTTTTGTTTCACTACTTTATTTTATTCCTTTGATTAAACATGTTAAATAAAAGCTTATTTTTAAAAAAATATTTTTTTTACATTAGTTTATTTTCTAATTTTTAGTCCATTTATAAAAGCGTTGTATATTAAATAGTTTTATTTTATTTTATGTACAAAATTTTGCAATAGATATTAAAATAATTCAACTTGCAATGAAAGAGAACAGAAGACTATGCGAGCAAAATGTTGTTTGCTTACGTTTTGTATAAACATACATATGTACATACATACATATAGCAGCAGTTAATTTAATTTAAAGAAATGGCGTGTCGTCGTGAGGTTCATATCTAGACTAGGTTGATATCTAGAATTTGCCATAAATAGCTTTGCTCTGGTTTTACGTTTTTTGGCAAATTACGCTCTGTTAGCCATAAATTTTACTAATTTTTGACCGACTTTGAATCAAGACCCCTGGACCATATAGGGAATTCATTTATATTTTAAATTGCATTGTCATCGTGATTGGAACTATGCTGAAAATTTCAAGTCTCTAACTTGTCGGGAAGTCAGTTTAAAATCGATTGGAAATTTCCACGATTTGCGCGGGATGACCAAGTTAAAAAAAAGCTTATAAAAAGTGATACGTGTTTGTGCAACTTTTTGGAAGATACTTTATTTTTTCGCGAGATACTTAGATTTTCCGAAATTTATGGTGGAAAAGCAACAATAATTTGAAAAAATGGTAGAAGTGATAGCTATTTCGGAAATCACCACATTTCCTCATCAGACTTCTTTCAGTAGGCTTCGAACCGACGATCCCACTGACTCA
>NW_016190561.1:0-3734 GCF_001687245.7 Rhagoletis zephyria | reverse complement strand
TACTTACTGTGCGCTCGACGTAAGTTGATACAAGTGGAGCCCAATTTAAATATGACCGTTTGAAACGTTCATATTATCAGGAATAAGGGCGTTTTCCTCGCTTTTACAATTTTATCCACACTCCTTATTGTCTCCAAGCCTACGTTTGCTGAGAAAACGGCTTTGAATTTTTTCAACACCAATTTGGCAAGAGGTCCCTGCGCTTCTATAAGCCGCATGGGCATGAGTATATTTTTTAATCTAAAAAACAAAAAAAATGTAAATGCTATAATCACTTTTTTAAAGGTAGAAAAGGCAAAAAACGGCAAAAATCTTAAAAAAGGCAAAAAAGGGCAACATCAAATATGTATATATATGGAATCAGGGAAAGCTAAATCGTGGACATTCTTAATCGAATATACTCTATCTCTTTAGCAGAAAAAAAGGCAATTTCCATAAAATCCGTTCCCTGGTTTTCACTATTGCTATCATTGGCCTTATTCTTCTCGGCGGCTTCGGTATCTTCATCTTAAGCATTATCCATACTGTACATCAAAATCGTTATTGATACTATTAGCGTGTACGTTATAAGAACCTATCAATGTTATAAAATTTATTTTGCTATCTCACCGCATTTACCGCCACTCCATTGTAGCATATACGCCATACAACTGCAGCTATAAATAAAGTTGACATTCGCCAGTAAATCACTCACTCTTAAAAATCAAAGTTACTAAATCAAATCACAGCCAGACAGTGAAATGCAAATTTTCCTTGCCATTGATGATAGACTTTTGCTTTGATGAAAAAGTGCGGTGTGGGAAAATTAAAAGAACGGAAGTGTGGAGGCCAAATAAAAAGACAACACGAGTTGAGAGCAAACAACGAACCGTGAAATCGGCTAACGATTCGTTAAGGAGCAACGCAAATAAGCTGAGTAGTTAGATGACCATACCTCAATGTCAAAAAGACAAGACATATGATTGTATACTGGTGTACATAGGTGTATTTGTTTATGACAGCATCTTATTTACAATCGACAAAGCAGTTATAAATGATTATGATGAGGTAGAACATGCGATGATGGTGTAGCGAGATAAGGTGGCGAGAAATAATGGAGGTGTACTGCCACACAGCATTCCTGTGCCGAAGAGGAAATTTCTCGCTATAAGTTGCATCTTTTTTTTAGTTTTCATGCACATACGTATGTATATAAGGGTGGTTAAAAATGAATAGAGTCGGAATTTAATTGCTGTTACCCGCTAGGGTTTTGTTGTATCAAAAAAATAAAAATACACCACTGTTTTTGTTTTTTTTTTAATTCAAAAAAACATTAAGAGATCGCTCATACCGCTCAATGTTTTCCATGTACATATTTTATATGGGGAAAACAAATTTTTCTTAGAAGTGGTATAAAATTCTAGGAAATCCATATTTTTCTATCGGAAAACTCTCTTTCTCTTCAGGAGAATTCCAATTATAATTCCCAATTGTTTATTTAACAATTTTTTAATATTAACCAATTTTTAACGGTCCCCCAAAAAACAAAAAAATACAAAGGGGGGGAGCCATAAGAAATGCTTAGTATTGTTAAATAAAAATGGGTATTATTGTTGAAATTCTTCTGAAGAGAAATAGAGTTTTCCGATCGAAAAACATTGATTTTCTAGAATTCTATATCATTTCTACGAAACATTGTTGTTTCCCCATATAAAATCCATGTACAACCTTGCGCGCTTTGAGCGACCTGTAAATATTTTTTGGTTTCGAAATAAAAAGGGGGTGAGAGCATTAAAATTCGGACTTCACCTTTTTCACATGCATTTTTGGACCACCATAATGTACATACATACGTTACATATTATTAATGTGTCTTCAGAATTTTCATGTCTTTCGAGCTAAAAAAAAAATGCACAGCAATGCAATTTCCTCTGTGGAAATAGAAAACAACAAGTGGGCTAGGTTGTGAATTGCCACATACGACTGTTGAGCATATTTATGTGCGTGCGTATGAGTGTACAGTGGGAGTGCGCGGGTATGAGTGCAACTAGGTATGTTTACGCCCACCGGCAGCCGACAGCCGGCAAACGCCAGCAACAACTGCGTTGACATTGATAATGAATGGCAGCCGGTTCAACCGGTGCCGGCTTTATTTCCACCACTATGGGCTTTTAGTATTTCCTTTTTCTAGCGTTGTTTCATACTGAAAGCAGACACATATAAAAAAAAATAAAATTAAAATAAAAATAAACAAAAAAATATGCTCGGAATGCGAGTGCTTTGCATACAAAGTGTAGTTTTTGCCAACAAACACAAAAATCAAATAGCAAAAACTAGAAAATTTAAGGGGTGGCAGCACAGCGTCAAAGTGAAGATGGACAGCCAGCAACTTCCGTTTTAAAAGTTTTAAAAGCGTAAGCCGCAAATAAAGCATAAGGCAAAAAATATTGCACTGCAACTAAAATGAAAAATAAAAACCGTATACAGTGCGCACAAACGCGTTAAATTCAATGAATGAAAGATGAAGTTGCATGCGTTTTGCATTTAAATTGGCTGGCTGGCAGCACTCATCGGCCGCCTGCCTGCCTTGTTGGCTTGCTCGCTGGCTGGTTGTTTGGTTGAGCGCGGGTGTTGGCGAATATTTATTGCTGTATGCCCATATAATGCATGCATTTTGCATTTGCATGCTTTTATTCTCAAGTGGCTGAGTTTGTACGACTTGCTTGGTGGTTAGGTGCTTGACAATGTCGTCAGCCAAGCGAATAGCTAATAAATATTAAAAATTCATTTATGCTGGACATAAAAGCTGTTGACTTTATTGATTTTGTGTTTTTTTTTATACTTTATTTTATTTTTATTTTTCATATTTTCAACTATTTGTTGACAATTGTTGTTGCCTGATATTCGAGTAGCCATATGTATTAACAATGTTCCTCCGTCGAGCAACCGATACTACAACAATTCCACACACAATTAATTGAATTATGTACTTTTATTAAAAGTTAATCACATCATGCGACGTAAGATAGATTTTTACGACTTCTTCTTGAAAAAATTGCCAGCTTTTGGAAAGAGATTGAACACCTTGTAGGCTAGTAATTATAAGTATTCATTTAGGACTAAAAGCCGATCTTAAAAAAAATATAAATCGCTGATCACAGTTTATCAAAATTTATTCCGATAAATCGATGTAATCGATAAATGTATGAATGATGGTATCGATAAATTTATTGATAACAAAAAACTTATTTTAATGGTTGCTGTAATAAATAATGTTATCGATGTATATATGAATGATTTTATCGACAGCCAAATCGATAACGCAAAATGAATTTTAATAGTTGCATGTCATAAAAATGCCTATGCGTAGATTCTTAAATTGACGACGACGATTCATCGAAAATGAATCCGATAATTGTCTATGCTGTCGAGAAATGTATGAATGATGTTATCGATAAGTACATACATCGATAAATGTGTAAATGTTGTTATTGATAAATAACTCGATAGCGAAAAAATTAATTTTATTTGTTGCGATAAGGATCGATTAATCGACAACGCAAAAATTTATCTTAATGGTTGGGATAAACTTGTCATAAAAATGCCTATGCGTACTTTCATAAATCAAGGACGCCTATTTATCGATAATTAATCTGATAATTATGTCGATGCTGTCGAGAAATGTATGTATGTACATCGATAACGAAAAAAATTAATTTTAGTGATTGCGATAAATATGTCGAAATTGAATTGAT
>NW_016190559.1:0-3734 GCF_001687245.7 Rhagoletis zephyria | reverse complement strand
AAAAAATATGCAGATCACTTTTAAAGCGAATTGTCTCCGATTTCAACTACTTGGGATTGCTACTGGTTTCGATTGCGATTTATCTGTTCTACATTTTTCTGGGAGTTGGCAGTCAGTTTCGTGATAATATCTGTGAAAACAGTAGTCCTTTGAAGGATATGTTGTACTAATGTACATTAAAACAAAGTTTCGAATGAACTGAAGTATTCACTTCCGCTTGGTATAATTTTCGAGAAGATTTTCCACGCTAATCAACAAAGAGAGTTTTTGAATGAATTTCCACAGTTTGAATGAACTAAGAAAAAATTGCTTGGAAACCACACAATGTCAAAATCATCTCATAAATCCTTTTTCTTTTTGGCTTTTTATTTCTCCTTCCCCGCTCACCAGTCCGTTTGTTTTGACAATGTGTGTCCTAAACCGCTTAAGCCTCTTTTGTTTATATTGTTTTTCCCACGAAGAAACACAAAAAATCTTGTTGGGTTTTCGTGAATTTGGCGCGTGCATTTGCAATAAATTTGAATTTATGTCAAACGAAGTGTCATTCAATGGTGTCATCCTTGAGAAAATTGTCTGCTTCCTTTCTTCCTAGACGCGTTGATTTATCTACTAGGCTTCTTTGTTTATACAACTTCTACTTTGTATGTTTGCTTTTGTGGGTTGTGCTCCGTTAAATGACTTAAAGTTGAAAGAGTTGTAGTGTGGCACGAATGCCTCGACACGCTCGGTAAACATTTATAGTCCAGCAAATACAAGCATAACAAAATATTTTTCTAAGCATTTGCAACACTTGTTGAGTCATACGTTTTCTTCTATGGCTTGGTTTTCTCTCTCCCGAAAAAAAAGATAAGTGCATACATCNGACCTCTCCAACAATTTCAACCATATGTTTCCTTCCAGCAATCTAAAGTGAATAACTCTTTCCAATTCGTTTCGCACTGTCATGAGGTTTGTATACAACAACTGTGTTCCTTTTGCAAAAAATTAGCCAACTGCTGTTGTCTCTTAAGCTACTGCCCATAAACAATAATCCAAATTGGTTTCATTTATTTGTGTTTATTCACGAAAATTCTCCAACCAATTTGAATTAAACCAATTGGCGTTTATTCTTAACTGATTTGCCTTTTTGATCACCGCGCAGTCGCAGTAGCACAGTTTCAGTGATTGCCGTCGCGATGGCTGGCAGTTCACAGCCTTCTTTTACAAATTCCGCGACAATTCTTTACTAATTTGCCTACTCACTTTATGATCGTTACGCCAAATGTCGACTTCAGTAGTCGGATTTATTTGTTGTTGTCAGGCAAATTGGCAAATTGGTTAACAAGGAGCACCAATCGGTGATTATTTATTTTTTGAAGATGTGCGCAGACACTGGAAAAAAACTTTCAAAGTAAAATTTGAGCTTAAGTTATCAGAAAAGACAAACGAAAACCAGATTATCAACGTTAACAATAATTGAGAAAATATGGGAAAACATCCTAGCAAACAACTCAAGTAAAATAAAGTACTTCCCTCCGTTGTTATTACAAGTTTCAGGGGGATCACAAGATATCGCAACTAGCACTAATTTACATCGGACCACATTGCAGCTATACTCGCGTTGAAGTTTCCCTCTAAAAATCGGTATTCCAGGAATTATTTTCCTTAAGTAGAGAAACGACCTTTCTTTGTGTGCTTTCCTAGTCACTTTTGTGTTAAAAATTTGCCACAGCAGTGCCACTTTTTTGTCGTTTTAGTTTGAAGAGAAGTGAAACTAACAGGCATTGATATCTCGGTGAAGAATATGGGGGAACATGCTGCATCAATAACAACACGCAGGTAGTTTTTACATGTCAGGTTTAACTTTGAAGCGAAGAATACTAACTCCCGCCAGCAGCTGTTTCTTTAGGTTGGGGTAGGCAATTGAAAAGCAAAGCCCATACCTCATCATACCTTTATATGGATCAGAATCGAAGGCGATGTCTAACGCAGTCGAGAAAGCTCTAGGTGCACCCGAGAGAACAATCATCGCGTGAGCAAAGATGCCAATGCTTATGGACATGCCCTTTTGGACATGTACCTATAGAAGATCTGGAAAGATCTTAAGGCTCGGCACCCAAGAGTGGACGTACCAAGTTCATAAGAACCTTTTTCTACACTTTCTGTTGGTAACTGGCGTAACTTTGCAAAGCAGATAGAAAATTGATTAATTTTCAAATTGCGAACAACCGCTCCAAACGTGGCAACGAAAGTGTTTTATGCATCAAATCGTGACTAGGGATGAAAGTGGATCCACCAATCCGTCATGTACTATGGGCTACTCCAACGTAACGAAACCATAATTTCTAAACGTTACCAACTACAATTGATGCATTTGTCCCGAAAATAGAAGTTCCAATCATCTTGATGTCCGACAAGACACGACCATTGGCGTAGATAGTTCAGTTACACGGGAAGAAGAAAAAAATTGACTCGTTTCGGGATTGTCTCAAAAAAAAGAAAATTTTCAACTTGGAATCCGTATGTTGCCCGAAATATGGGATAAAGTCGTAGCTAACGATATTCATATAAAACAAATATTGAATAAAATAAACGCTGTACCGATTTCTTTGAATAAGGCATAAATGTTACAAAAATAACCAATGTTGTAAAAAAGCTGTAGGGTAGCTTAGGTGGAATAACTGCGCATAATAATAGAAGCACACTTGGCTTACTTAGTTAATTAAAAAGTGTCTTTTGTAATACTATTTAAGGATAGGGGGAGGAGTAAACAAGGAATCGGAATTAAGGTGGTAAAAAACGCGCTCCGATGCCATAATGCAGTTTCTCAAGCGACCACTATCTATTCCCAAAACTTCATCAAAAGTCAAAAAGTGAGATCCAAGGTGTTTAAAGCTAAAGCTAGCGTACGCTGAGGTAATTCCACCTCATAATTTTTCTTTGAAGCTATTACAGTACGGGCTTGAGGTGATGTTGAGTTTTACCGTAAGGGATTCCAAATAAACAATCGCCAGTTGAAATCCCTACGTCCTTATGTTAAGCTTTAAGAGCTCATCGCACCACATCCAAGCTACCCATAGTCAGAAGAACTTAGCCACCACACACACTAAGGTTTTCGTCCAGCATATGCTGAGCTCACAGATGCCAAACCATCTATTAGCAGGACAAATCTAGCCAATAAAGCTCGTAAGACTTAAAGGCCTTAGTAGCTTTTTAAAGAATACAGAAGTCAAATGATTGATATCTCTTGCTGGGATTCTTACTGAAATCCAGGCCAGATATTTTGGTTTTCGCCCTCCCGCCCAAAAATTCCATCCTCACTTACGTTATTTTGGGGGTTAGGGCTCGATATATATCCAAAACGTCGATTTTAAGGACTTTGATTGACTATTTATCATAAATTCTGAGTTTTAAAGCAACTTAAAGAACACTCAAAAAATCATTTTTAATTTAAAATTTTCTAAAAAGAATTTCCCAGTGTACATACGAGTACCTAATCGAACTGAAATACCAGAGCTATCCCGAAATGATCAATTCCAACGCTTTGCTGTCTGCATATTTTTAAACTCGCATATTTTTTTCGACATGCGACACTTAATTATATTACTCTAGCCTACAAAAGAATATCGAGATACGCCGACAATCAAACGAAAGAAATATTTTTGTGTTCCAACATGCATGCGCATGCGTTTGAAAATAAAAAATAAAAAAATACCGTCGGCATAATATTCGGTGGCAAATGAAACTGTCGCGAT
>NW_016190558.1:0-3734 GCF_001687245.7 Rhagoletis zephyria | reverse complement strand
GCCTATTGGTTAGCCCTGCCATTATGATATATTTATGTTCCTATGGCCGGTAATTCGGACGAATGTGATATCGACTAATTGTTTTGCACTGCTTCACAGTTTATTTTCAGTTCCCTACTAACCCTCTCTTATCCCAAGACTCCCTCTTCGATGCTACCAATTTTGGCTTGTTATCGGTTTTATTATCGATTTTGTAATCGATATTTTTAACGATTTTGTTATCGATACTTTTTATCGATATTGTTATTGGTTTTGTTATCGATATTTTCATCGAATATGTTATCGATACTTTTTATAAAATTTTTTATTGATACGGTTATCGATTATTTATCGATTTCGTTATCGATGTTTTTATCGATTTTCTAAGCTATATTTGTTATCGATTTTGTTATCGCTATTTTTATGGATTTTGTTATCGATATTTTTATCGATTTTGTTATCGTTATTTTTATCGATTTTCAAATCGATTTTGCTACCAATATTATTATCGATAATGCTATCGCAATTTTTATCGAATTTGTCATCGATTTTGTTATCGATATTTTGTTGGCTGTTACTATCGATTTTTTTTATCGATAGAGTATAAAGATAAAAATGAAAAAAGGACAAAAATATAACCTTAAGCAAAAGCAGATGTACATATTTATGTATGTATGTATATTGGTTATGAGACAAAATAGATATGTAACGTAAGTTTCACTTCTCCAGTGTGCACTGCCCACAGAAATCTTGCAGTTTGTAATAAAAAAGGGTCAAATATGTATATTTTTAATTTTGGAAGTTCACAGAAACCTTACTAAAGTACTTTATTTTACAGCTAAGCTGATTGTATGCGCCACCCTCGTAAAGATGTCAACGATGAGGCCAACGCAGTGACACTCGTAATATGCAGGCGGACGAACTACGAGCAGTATCTATGTATGTACATATGTACACCGCTTAACAACTAGCAATATGGCATGATGTTGCACGAATAGTGCCTTTTAAAGAAAATAATAACATAAACGATAAAAATGTACAACATATGACAATTGCCCATAATATGAAAATTACATAAAAGCGCCACGACGACAGCAACTGCAACAGCAGCGGCGGCAAAGCAAAAAGGCAGACAACACACAGAGCTTAATAAAAAGCAAAAATAAACAAAGTAAAGTAAAAAAAGCAATAACAACCACAGCAACAGTGACGGCAGCAATATTAACAATTACGGCAGCCGATCGTGGTGGCGGCGGCGGCGGCGGCGGCGTCGACGGCAGTGGCAGCAACAAATATGAAAATCAACAAATCATGCTCAAAACAATGGGCAAATTTTCAAACAATTACACATATTTTGCATGCGACTTGCCGTTGCACACCACTGAGAGCGGTAGCCACCAACGCACCACAATGGTTTAGTGACGACGGCGTAGCGGAAATTGGGGGGTGGCAACAAATGCGCTTTTAAACTTATTGTTTTGCGGAAGAAGCGTTTATGTTGCAAGCGGCGCAACGCAGTGGCATCAAATTTTTTTGTTTGCTAAATTTTTCAGTGTGTTATAGTTAATATAAAGTAGTCAGCGTTATTGTTGTCATTGTTGCTGTTGTTAATAGTCAATGCGATTTTTGCTGTTTCGAAGTGGTTTCTTGTGGCGCACATAATATGCAAAATTACGTGGAAGTACACTCGGCGGCACTGTCATCGTAACAGTCTCGAGCTATTTGCGTTATGGGGTGCACTTCGATTTTTTTTTTGGCGATGTTAGATCTGTATATATAACGGGAGGTGGCAAAAAATCTGCCTGTGCGTATGAAATTATTGGTCTTTGCCTGATGGGAGACATATGACATTGTTTTTTTTAGCGTCACTCCCTTCTCTCGCCAGAAAAAAAACTATTCTCCTTGCATTTACTTCAATCAATGTGTTCCAGAAATAAATTCAATAAAAAATAAATCAAGTATTTGAACAGTTTTAGCCTTAAGACGTTTATTTAGGCTAAATTACTTTTTTCATTCAAAAAAATTAAATTTTTTTTTTATAACTTTGGGAAGTTTTCAGATACAATGTTCATATTAGAGGTAACGAAAGTTGGCACCAAATACAACATATCTGTGCTGTTTTAAAAGTGTGCCACCAAATTAAAAAAAGCAGCATGCAGGATTTCTGTTGCAGCTATTTTGCAATTTTTGAAATTTAATTTTTTTTTTTCATTTTTAAAGTTTAAAATACTTCAAAATGTTAACATTAAACGGTGAAAATGTTCTAGAGTTTGTAAAGATGGCGTTTTACTCTTGGTTTATTACAACGTCAGATTCAGTGGTTGGGCGGTTTAATTGTGGATCACATCCATGAGTTCGTCGAGATGCCTTCTGGAGTGCCTAGCAGGCTCCTCTGCTTGCAGCAAGGAGTGCTACTTTCTGCGGCAGCCGAACAGAAATTGCTCGTAGAGTATAAAATTTTGTTGCTTGAAAAGGAAGATGAAGCTCTCATTCTACATATGGTCTGACTACTCTAAAACTTTATTCACTGCGTCGTACTCATTCTCGGAGATCAAACAGGCGCAGGCCAATTGCCTTTTATGTTAAGTTTCTTTGTCTTGCGGCTCTGGGTCGCCTTTGAGTGTCGTCGATATAGATGAGTAACTGCAGGTAGTGGAAAGGGTCGCCGTTGAGAGGAAGAGAGAGAGGAAGTCTCCGTGCAGAAAGAATAAGATCAATTATTTTCTAGTACAGGCAATCAATAACATTGCCGGCCACCAATCTCTAAAAATCGTCAGCATAGGAGAATGAAACTCTTCTCAGCGGGCTGAAGGAGCTTAGAGATGCAAAAGTTAAACAGTAAAGGGGAAAGATTAGGCTTCGGGGTTTGATCTCGAAAAAGTAACACTAACTGTCGGCCACTCAGGTAATTCGTCCGTTCAATGCTTTAGTCTGTCTCTAAGAGAGACAGATAATGATAGAGAGAGAGAGGGGGGGGGGAGAGAGGGAATACCTCAATATCGTCTGCTGGCGTAGAATTACAAACGAACTCAAAGGATAGTCCTCCGAAAGTGGTGGTTTAGGTTAAGGATGCGAGTTACCTGAGTGTTTAGCTTTGTTTTTAGTTGCAACGCGCTTACTGTCGCCGAGTGTACAACATATGTATATACGTTTCTGCAACGGATTATTGACAAACTGTTGCTACCACATTTAGACTTACATTGCTGCTGTTTTCGTTGCTCTTCTCTTGCTGTTGCTGCTGATTCAATTGTTTTCATAACGCAACATTTATGTGGCATGTATGGTAGCAGCCACGTGTGCGGTTGTATGATTACTAGCAGCTACTTGTTGCATGCTGCATATTTCCAACAATTACCAGTAATTCACCAACCATGCAGCAAACGCTGTCCTCAAGTTGCACATACAATACAACATACATACCTAAATAGGTATGTAGACCTCGCCTTTACTGTGTTGCAAACATTACTTGCCACTACTTGGCTTTGTCTTAAGATGAACATACATACTAGAGGTTTACGCCGACAGGCTTTGCGGCGGCGGCGTGGTCAACGTCAAAAATATTCGGCGGCGGCGGCGACGCCGGNAAACGCCGGCGCTACTTCTCATAAGGTAGATTTCAAAGAGCCATGAGGCTACTAATCTTATCATTTCAACTCGTCAGCGTTAGGCATTCGCCATGCCGATTATTCTATTATTATAATTATAATATTTCATTATTGAATTAGTTTTAAATTTAAATATTGTTACTTCCTACT
>NW_016190556.1:0-3734 GCF_001687245.7 Rhagoletis zephyria | reverse complement strand
GAGATTCGCATATCAAACGCCGAGTGCAGGCGCCAATAGAGCTTTTAATGCTGACTCAATTAAAAAATGTGTACCTGTCGGTGGTGTCGATATCTCATAAAATAGTATTGAAGTAATTTTTTCTCTAAGTTTCAAACATTTATATATAATGGCGAAGGTTTAATGTGAGGAATCGGTATCGGGTATCGAAAAGGAAGTATTGGGTACCGAAATCTTCAAGAAGTATTGGGTACCGAATATTGGGTACCGACCACACAGCACATCACTAAACAGTTAACAGAAATGAGACCTAATGTCGCTGGCAGTAGCCAATTAAAAAAAGATATGAGTGCACAGCTTGCGTTATGGGTAAGCAGAAGTATTGTGTCTTATACAAGAATTATTATGATTGATTCATAAAGCGTGCAAGATGTCGATGACAACTACTGGCTCAGGTGAAATACATATGTACTCGCATAAAAAATTAAAATTTTTTTAACAAAAAACTCTTTCGACTTTTAGTATGAAAAGTTATTGATTAGATGTATTGATTAATTAATTAGATTAGATACTGGAGGCGAATGAACTGGGGTTAAGCTGAAAGGAGCTCAAAGCGATTGCCAGAAATAGAAACTATTGGCACGCAGGCATAATAGATTACTTATGACCCGCTTTAGATTAAGGAAATCGAAGAAGAATATTCCTTAAAAAGCACTGAAGCTCTAAAGAAAGAATCATGAAAGGTGGTTACAAAAAATTGCAGGGCTCCGGTACGCAGATTTATTACAGGAAATGTGAAAGCAGTGCGCGAGAAAGCGATGTTAGATAGGCTTAGGGGAGTGGTTTAAAGCAAACATCTTCCCTCGCTATTCGTTTTTTCGCGGTTTCTCCACATGGAGTTTGCTAATTCCGAACATTTAACTACCGAAATACTAACGGGACGCTAGACCATTAGTCAAATGGAAGCCAGGCTCAGTTCTTCCCTTCTGTAGAAAGAGGATGAGAAAGAGATAGACCGGACAATTTAGGCAACTATCTTGAAAGCTCTTTGCTGCCTTTCGAAAAACTAATTGAAGATCTGATAACGCGGAGGTCTTAGCGCTATGCTGTACGCCTTTTAGCAATAAGTTTTTTAATATTTAAATTAAATTAAAAGTATAATAATAATAATAATAATAATAATAATAATAATAATAATAATAGATTGGCGCTTACACATATGTTAGTGTTTGGCCGAGCTTCTCCTCCGATTTGTGGCGTGCGCCTTGATGTTGTCACACAAAGCGGAGGGACCTACAGTTTTACGCCGACTCCGAGACGGCGATTGTATTTTTATGAGAAGCTGTTTTTCATGGCAGAAATGACACTCGGAGGTTTGCCATTTCCTGCCGAGGAACGACCGCTGTTACGAAAAATCCTTTTTTCTAAATTTTTTGTGATGTTGCTTTGACCAGGGATTGAACCCAGGCGTGGCGGAGTGGAAGCGCGCACTGCTTACCACTACACCACAGCGGCCGACAAAGTTAAAAGTTTATACATATGTATATTTTTTTCTTTTTGACACAAAAAAATAAAATAAATAAAAAAAATTTAATTTAAAAAATAAAAAAATATAAAACGAAAATAAATCTAAAACAAATAAAAATATACAATATAATCTAAAAATGAAAATTAAATTTAATTGGAGTAAGAAAAAAATTAAATCAAGAGATAACAAAATATGTAGTACTTAAAAATTAAATGAAATCAAAAAAAAATATTTTTATTTTTATACGAAATATAAAAATAGAAATTTTGAAATAAAATCGAAAAATTAAATTAAATATAAAAATGTATTTTTCTTTTTAGAACAATAAAATCTAAAACCAAAAAGTTAATTAAATTAACAAAAAAATATTTAAAAATAGAAAAGATAATAATATACGTTACTAAAAATTTTACGAAATTTAAAAAGTATATATTTCACTTTTTAAAACAATAAAATCTTGCTTTGCTCACTCGACCATTGCGACTGTTGCAGCGACGCGAGCAAAATTATTTAAAAAGGCTTTCTATCAAAATAGCTTTTCACCGAATGGTCCTAAATTGCCCTGAAAATTCGCTCAACACTTTCTTAGCGAGTGAACTTCTTGACGACAATTTCCCCGAGCACTTATGGGGAAAGGTCTGGAAAATCCTATCCTGGGCATCACATTAGGCTGCTACCCGCCTTAGCTGGCCTAATCTGGCAAAGATACATTTTTGCTTAAAATATGTTTTATATCTCGCTAACTAGTCTGCGCTTAACCCTAGATGCCTTCATCTTTCCTTTAAATTCTAAAAGGTTCAAATAGGTGGAATAAAAATGTGTTAGTTTTGTCTGACCAAGGCTGGACAGTCAAACAGAACGAGAGTCGGCTTCTCATTGTATTTAATAAAGATAAGACCGTAATTTTGTTGCTATTTAGGAGCAGTTCAATCTACTTAGTGCAACATTAGTCAATAAAATAGCCAATGGGCTAAGCTGTTGAGTAATTAACTAAGCCCAATTATTCAATTTATATACTTATGACCTCCAAAAACAAGATTTGTTACAATTTGAATAGAAAATCAAACGCTCAAACTGGAAAATAAGTGGCAGGCAAACTTCACTAATAATCATAACTCGCTGCAAAAAAACCTAATTAAAAATTGAAAATACAAACTTAGTATCTTGATACATATATACATACATTTATACACTCCAATGATAGATATGCCAATGAAACGTCCTTTCGAATGCTTCATAAATTCATACATCTCACTCAGCACTTTTTTGTTATAGTTTCATTTTCCTCGCCACTCACCTGCAGATATCTGCGTCGTCGTTTCGCCACATTGCCTTGAACCACATTACACTCGCCATGCTTGAAGATAACACGTTTTCGAACACGCCGCGAACTGAAACGTGTCTGTCGATACCTGCAACAGAAAACAAAATAACAAAAAAAAAAACAATTAAGCGACTGCGAAAGATAGCAAAATTTAAAATAAATAAATACCTAAATGTACTTATACTCTTAAATATGTGCTTATGCATGTACAAAATTTATGTTAATGAGCCTCTGGAAAAGCCTATGAATGTCAAGTACACTTAGTAGATTAGTGAATGTATGATTATAGGCATTTATTTTGTTTTCCCTTGAGGGTGAAGAAAATTGTTGCCAGAGGCAAGCTTTACCTCGCATACATATATGTATATGTAAGTATGTATTTGTAAGTACTAGCAGATAATTATAAATGCTCGTATTTTTATTATGTACATACATACATACATACTTATGTATTTATATTAATTCATGATTGGCGCCTTTAATACATCGAGCAAATAAATTAATTGTAATCAATAAAGTGTAAACATAAATTAAAAACATTCATATTTATTATTAGTATTAAGACAAAGTCTTGCAGTTTGCTTTTTGTTATTATTATATGTATTATTATATTAACTCGTTTCTGTTTATTTTAAAATTATAACTGTGTGCCTGTGTGTGGCTGTGCCAACGACTCCTTAGCCTTTACAATCATTGAGCGTCTTTTTCACGGCAAAAAATCAATTTATAATTAAGACTAAGTTATAGATTTAAAATAAAGTGAATAAGAAAATATAATAATATTTTAATATACACGTACATATACATATATGTACATATGTGTAAGGGTTATCATCAGAAACAGACTAGACTAGATCGTTTAAACTTATTTCACTTGAAAGATTGCAGCAGTGGGTTCGTATG
>NW_016190555.1:0-3735 GCF_001687245.7 Rhagoletis zephyria | reverse complement strand
AAAAATTACAGTTGTTATCATTAGAGCGCTTAAGCTGAAGCTCCATAGCCGGTTTTTCAGGCGTTGAGGCTTGAGGCGCTCAAGTCTTAAATATGATTTAGTGCAATTGTATAGAAGCTGCTCTACAACCGAAGTGCGAAAAGCCTGAAAGAAGCCAACTATCGAACTTGTTTCAGACTTTGTAGGCTTTTCAGGCGTCGTCTGACAGTTAACACATTCGAACATTAGTACTGGTAAATATGATTATGGCAACATAAGGAAAAAGTATTAATTAAATGAAAATAAGTATGAAAATGTACTGGCTAAACAAAAATGAAATGGTAACACCCGATTTACATGATTCAAGTACTTGAAAGCAATTCTTGCTCATTCTCTTTTGTGTTTCTATTTGCTTTTACACGTTTCAATTCTGTTGAATTCAAGTTTTTAGTTCTTTAAATGGGAAGCAACGAAAATGCCAAAAACCAAAGCAAGAAAGTTGAAACGACTTGACGGTACAGATGCATGTGTACTCGTCCCCTTTCCACTCAATCCCTCTCTTCCACATGCGAGCAGAATTGAATTCAATACTTGAACTGTGTAAAAGCAGTCTAAAAAAGTATCACTTTTATCGAACTAGTATTTTTTAGTCGATATCTCATTTGTCAATTTGGAAACTCATTCCGATTTACTGCGAAATGTCAAAAGTTCGAAGAAACGTCAAGCGCGGAAACTTTTTTGTGGAGTTGCTCGCCTGACAAGCCTGTAAAGCCCATGATTGAATTATTAAAGGTTTTGTAAGTAGCTTTTTTCTAAAACTTGACACTCCGCCCACAGGGATGGTTTAAGGAAGCAGGAGTAAAGGGGGAAGAACTCAATCACACTTCCTAAAATGGGAGATAAATTCCATAAAAAGGTATGGATAATAGTGAATGGTGGTATTTTAAAACAAAAACGAATTTGATTTAGTTATTTAATTTAAACAAGCTTATTTAAATCGAATATAACCTCTGATTGTTATAAAAATAAATATTTCGATGTATAAACCAAACTTGCTTTATGTTTGTGAAAAACTTATGTAACATTTATAAAAAAAAAAATAAAAAATTTGGAGCTTACTTTGCTTTCGCCCGCCCTTTTTCCTGATTTCAAGGGTATATAAAATGTTTTGTGCAAATGATTAATATAAAAATTACTTGACGATACTAATTTCATAAAAATCGGTTAAGTATTTTGGGAAATAAGTGCATTTTAAAGTTCGAATTTTCCACCTTTCCCCCTCTACGACCAATAATATTAATTTGCACAAGAAACCATTAAAATTAGGAAAAACGCCACTAATTCTTTTTTTCCGGGGGTCGCTATTCTACACTTATATTTGTGTAAAACGTAATAATAATACATTTTTACTATATCATGTTATTCACTAGCTAAGTTCTAAAAGCGTTTCACTCCTTGCACTTGTAATGCAGCCCCTAGTTGAGGTCAACTTCCAAAACCTATTAACCAAGAAAAAACACTTTTACTGACCATTTTAAAAACAACTTGGCCACTTAAATAAACTCACCTGGAATTTGCAGCCAATAACCCCACTTGTGTTGTAGCTTCACGCTGAGGTAAAAGACACAGAATTCACAAATATGTGGAAGTAAATTTAATTAGTTTTTATTTGCCAATTTGCAATACATATTTAAAATTTGTTACCTAAATTTGAATCCACAATCCAACTTCCAAGAGATCACAATCCGCAGTTAAAAGGTGTTTAAATATAAGCACAAATCACAAGTTTCGCTAAAAATATTAATTTCAGAAGTCACAACTAAAGAGAAATGTCAAAAACAGTGATGTTCACTCTTACTTTTTCAGAAAAGGAGGTTTTCTAGAGTAGTTTTTCTCCAAGAGGGCATCATTCAAAACGGGACTACGGAATTTGTCAAAATTACAACAAACACCCCTTAACTGACATCACCTTATTTTTATTTCACCATGAGCGCGAGCAACATGAATATCGGGCCAATAAATCGATGTTGTCCAAATATCGGGAAGCAAAAATCGATGTTTTGAGCACTCGATTTTGTCTCCAAATATCGAAAATTTCCAAAAATCGATGCCTATGCCGCAGGCTGATGATTCCATAATAAAAGGTTACACGATCAAGAACTTCCTATCAAGTTGTAACACACTCACACTTTTTACTAACAAACTCACTTTAACAACTTGAACGTCGACTTTATATCAATTTTATCTTTCAGGGCCATTTACAAACGACTTTTCCTTCGTTTTGCTTCAGAATTCCGCTTTCTTAAGAATTTTTAACCGAGCCCAGTGTTGAAACGATCTCTACCTCTTCTTCCATGTTGTTGCATAAATTTCATAGCTGCACCGATTACGAGTTAATTTTTATATGTATATCTTTAGTATGGAAAGGACGTAACCTACAGCGTCGCTGAAATGCAAAAAAGCCACAACTAACTAAAATTTTGCATTGCATAAAACGATTTGGGGACTAATAATTCGACGAAATGCATAACAATCAACTAGAAAGAGAATTTTGGATTCTTAGTTGTGGGTTTTTGTATTTTAGCGACGATACGCGCTTTCCATACTTAACTACCGACATGTAAATTCAAAACTGTAAAGCCATTTTCCTCGAGTTTTGCTTTTTTCAAGTTATAACACTATTGAAGTAAATTGAGCGATATGTTTATTAAGCATTATCCCGCTTTTTTTAACAGTTCACTTTTCAAAATATAAAAGTAGTTTGACGGGATTTCCAAAACCTCCAATTCTAATCCTAGCTTAAAATTTACAGGAAGAATAAATTGTTCTTTTTCAATATTTTCAAATATGTATGTATGTACTTCCATTTTTAATACTCTATGAATAATACATCATATTTCTATTATATTTAACATGTTCAAAATACTCATGATTTAATAATAAATTAATTAACTATTGAATCATGGAAAATACTGTTATTTTTTGCAAAAACAACAAATAATCGAAATAGGTTGACATTCACAGGAAAAGCTAAAAAAGTTTTAAACAATAAATTCTTTCAATTAAAAATGTGTAGTTTTAAATATGAAATTATTTCAAATAAAAATAGGTAATTTTAATAATTCATTAATAATTAGCGCATTTTATAATGTATATAAACAGCAAAACAAAAAATACTTTCAGGACAAGATAAAGGATATCGAAATTCACAAGACAAAAAACTCGAATACTTAATATACTTTAAATCGAGAAATCCTTTAAATAAAATGAATGAATGAAAAAATTGGTATGTAAAACATTAAGGCGAATTCACATTGGCAAACACCGAAAATATGTATGTATATACATACTATGTCAGCATTCCCAGGAGTCGATCGAATGCTCGCAAAGGTTTCATAAAATGAATTTTTTTCAAAATTTACGATTAAATCTATCACAAAAATATCTATCCGAGGGCAGTAAGACCAGCTGAGGGACAATTTAATAAAAATCAAAGTAATCTAAATCCATAGAAAAGCTGTCATCCTTACTAGGATGCTTATCCAGGTACTCCTCTGTACCGATTGCCGCCAACCTTTTCACACCACGCATGTGCTTCGAGGCACCAGCTTCCTTACGGGCATCAGCCTATTAAAATAACGTTATATTAGATGAGTAATCTTTAAATTAGAACAGACCCAGATTTTACCCATTTTATGTCAATTGAACTTTCTGTGAGAAGCTTATCTAATTTTTCAAATTGTTTTCGGTTTTGTA
>NW_016190554.1:0-3735 GCF_001687245.7 Rhagoletis zephyria | reverse complement strand
ATTAACATATTGGCGAAATTGTAACTAAGGCGGCAAAATGAAAAACAAACAAAAGTCTTAAACTTTTCAGATTAACACTTCAAAGTCGCTCATTAAATGTCGGTTCAAGATGATCAACACCCTGAAAATTAATTGGTTTTAACTTTTTTCACCATTTTTAAAAGTGCGCTAGGCAAAAAATAAAAAAGAAATTAATAATTAATCGTGAAAGTGACATAAGTGTATGTGAGTGAAAATAAGCTTAGGCGACTACCAAACAACAAATAAAAAGTTTTAAATAACAGAAAAGGACCATTCGTTCGACCCGCCAATTTCATACGAACGACAACATAAAAACAACTACAAGGCATCAAAACCAACCGATGACAAGCCGTGCAAAAGAAGTATAAAATTGTGGTATGAAAAACTGTGAGAAAATTTTAGCCAAAAAAATTTAATCAAAAACATAGCAAAAAATTTAAGTTGTGCTGTACTTCGTAATGATGGTAATAGCAGTGAAATTGCAGTACAGCCCCAACGCACATTGAAGCAACGAATTTAGCTACTTTGTCGCGACAACAACAACAACAACAATCATTGCCACTCGCAGTCAGCTACAGACAGCAGGAAAAGCAACAGCAAGGTGGAGCACTAAATGCGCCCCTCTGCGAATTGGGGTTGGGCGCATTTGTGTGAATGTGTGTTAAGGCGCTTTTGCTTGTTAGCCTCTTGCAAGTTTTCAAACGAGAGCACACTCATACATACATACATACATACGAGTACATATGCTTGTATGCGTGCATATGCGCTGTTGCAGTGTGTACAGTGTGTACAGGGTGAAGTGAAAAGTGCAGCAGCAGTGCAGTGAACACGTGCATTCAAAATGCTTAACGGATTAAAACTTTTTACATTTTTATGGCTGGCGCATGCGGCGGCGAACACTTGGATGAATTTCAATGGCGTTCAAGCACAACCGTCGTCTTTAACCGAGAAAATCCCATTAGGTGAGTCGCGAATGAGTGAACATTGCGCTTTTTTTTTTGTATGTATGTAAATAGGTATAAATGTATGTATGTATGTTTTTATGTATGGGTTTAAGTAAATATTTGTCTCAACGTTAAGCAGAGTGCTGAATTAAGTTTGTCATCAAGTAAAGCCCAAGTGGCCTCTCAAAGGGTGTAACGCAATGATATGGGAGCATAAATGATGTAAATAAGCTACGCTGTAAACTTGCACACACGCATATGAATGTACTTTTTCTTACACCCTCCGCATGTGTCAAGGCCTATTAATTAAAAAACAAAAAAAAACGTTAAAAAATGGTGATACAAGTATAACCTCATATGTATAGTATGTACATAGTTACATATGCATGCGTAAGCCAAATTGTAGTCAAAATTATAGGATTTTTAAAATTAGTTAAATAATTGAGGTAGATAAGTATATGTTTTTAGTTTAGGTATTAAATTTAGCTTAAGCGAGGTTGCAGTACTTCTAAGTTGTATGCAGTTTTTTTTAGTATTTTTCAGAGCATTTTTGTTGCTATTTAACTTTTTCATATTTTCGCACATTTAATTGTGTAAATGTGAATGTGTTTAGTGCACTACTAAACAGGGCTGGGTGTAATGGACCCGAATGGGATTTGATTCGATCAAAAATTGATATTTTGATGAAAATTTTTTTTATTTTTTATTTTTATTTTATTTATTTTTTATTTTTCTTGAATTGGCTACAAAACTGCGCACTGAGAAATTTTTTAAAAATTCGCATCAATAAGTTGATATTTTGATGAACATTTTATTTTTATATTTTTTATTTATTTTTTGTTATTTTCTTGAACATTTTTTTTTTACAATAGGCTGCAAAACTGCGTACGCCAAAATCTTTTATAAATTCGGACCAAAAAGTTGATATTTTGATGAACATTTTATTTTTTTTATTTGTTATTTTTATTTTTATTATTATAGAATGCGTACCCCAAAATTTTTTAAAAATTCATATCAAAAAGTTGATATATTAATGAATTTTTATTTTTTTTATTGTTTCAATTTTTATAAATTTTCTCGAAAGTTTAAGACTTAATCAAACATGGCTTTTGTTTTAGAATTAACTATATTTTTATAAAAAATTGGAATTAAGTAAGGAAGAAAAATTTAAAAACTTGTCAATACATTTTGCTACTATTCTTGTGAACACAACTGTACATACATACGTAATGCATTTGATTTATTTCAAACTAATGAATTGTTATATTGATAATGCCATATGTACTTAAACGTCTATTAGTTATTTTATGTTAAATTAATGTGCTGTTATTTGGTTCTTATACTGTTAATAAACGAAAAAAAGCTTAAAAATACGCTAATTTTTATGGCTTTGTACTGATTTTGATCCCTTGTATACTGATTATGTCAATAAAATATTTGGCTACCCTAGTTAATATTCACTGGCAATAGTCAATATCCCCATGATGTTCAGCCTGACATAATTCCTGTTANTAATTTTTATGGCTTTGTACTGATTTTGATCCCTTGTATACTGATTATGTCAATAAAATATTTGGCTACCCTAGTTAATATTCACTGGCAATAGTCAATATCCCCATGATGTTCAGCCTGACATAATTCCTGTTATTAATTAGATTGAAAAAATTTCACGAAAAATGGTTGCCTTGTCTAAAACTATGGTTTCGAATGGCTCGAAGCGGTCCTTTCCAATCCTACGCCTACGGAGCTAAATTTCGCGCCCGATGTCATTTTGTATAGCCATATTTAGAAAGGGCGTCGTAGAGGTAGCTATTCTTTGGTAAGCCAAAACCAGCTCTGCAATCGATGGAAAATTGTGGGGGTGAATTTGTCTCTCACGGGCTTTTTGCAGAATTTTACGCTCTGCAAAGATCTCTTACTGTTGAGTGTTCCGATCCTGAAGTTCCACTACTAGGGTGTAAACGATTTTCTAACTCTCTTATCTTCCTCTTGGAAAGACGTCTCTCATACTTTCTTTTCGCTTTCAATGGAGGTTCGCGTCGCCTTTGGCTTTGTGTGCTGCGTATTTATCGCTGCGTCACCCACGTAACCAACCACTTCATTCGCATAGACTAGGAGATGAAATCCAAATGCAAATTTATGTCGGGATGATGAAAAGTTGCATGCTTAAGCCCAGTATGCAGCTCTCGGTCAAGAAAAAAATTGCCATTATTTCGTGTGTGTATCCAAGTAATTTTGATAGCAAACGGCAGTAATGTTTGAAGCCTATATTTCGCCCATTGCAATGTGTTTAATTCGGCTCTTGATTCTTTTAGCAAGGGATACCCAAGCAGCTTTTGGGTTATTTCGCTGCTGATGTCTGGTACTACTAAATAAATAACAACAAGTTCCCTGCCACTATAAAGTCGATCAAACTCTATCCGATTTGGGAGGTGTTGTGATGTAGTCCGAACTTACCATTAAACGGGCAGGTTACCGTACCGCACATTAGGGATGCTCACATTGCGCAGAGCACAGAAATGGAAATATACTAGTCCGGATTGAGTATAGCCATGCAACTAAAACTGCATACCCAGAAGAACTACCAACCGCATTGCACTCCTATTATACATTGTATCCAACTAACCTTTGCTTGCTTGCTTGCTATCTAATTTAATTATTTTACGCTTACTTTCTTCAGCGCCAACAAATTTGTGTCAAAGCTTAGTAACCTAAAACAGTTGGAAGGGTGTCTTTTGTTTGAAATTCCCCACATCAAAGGTCTATATGC
>NW_016190553.1:0-3736 GCF_001687245.7 Rhagoletis zephyria | reverse complement strand
TTTTTTCCTATTCTCATTCTCTCAGATGAATTGTATCTATCTTTGCGCGCTGAAACATTTATTTCATAAATTTTGTTTAACTAACAGGCAGTTTCACCAGATTCATTTAAGTGGAAATTAACTTTAATTTAATTTTTTATTTAAATCTCATTTTAATTATTTTCAGTTTCAATAAACTATTTATTTAAGTGAGTAAAAAGTGGTTGTAAAACAGACTAGGACTAGCTTTCGCTTTCATTTGTACTGAGAGCTTTTGAAAGCTTTGGCACGCTGTGTTGTAAAAGCAGGGCTGGTATACANCACTTAAATCAAACTTAAAAACAAATTAAAATGGATTGGTGAAACCAAAAATTCGAAAATCAAACTTAAATGAATCTGGTGAAACTGGCTGTTAGATTTTGCTTTTCATGTCTCGTCGTCTTATTTCATTCGCTGAAACGAATAATTTTTTTTTTATTCAATGCATTATTTTGAAACTGAATGTTGGAGACATTAACGAGTACATTAACTATTTTAAAAAATGTAGTCTCGAAAAAATTACGCCCTATCTAAAAATATAGCTCGGAGTTTCTTTTCCAAGGACTTTTTTCTCTGACAGTCTCCCAACTATTCACAACAAATGCGGGACAGATGCACAAACAATTGTATATCCGTCTCATTTTTGTTAAATCAGACCCACTTGTATGTATTTCAACCGTAGTCAAGCGTTTAAACCACGAGATAAGTGTAGTCAGCAGCCTCACAGGTCCCAAGGATCCCGTGAATTCATTGAGAACCAGTATACATANAATTAACTATTTTAAAAAATGTAGTCTCGAAAAAATTACGCCCTATCTAAAAATATAGCTCAGAGTTTCTTTGCCAAGGACTTTTTTCTCTGACAGTCTCCCAACTATTCACAACAAATGCGGGACAGATGCACAAACAATTGTATATCCGTCTCATTTTTGTCAAATCAGACCCACTTGTATGTATTTCAACCGTAGTCAAGCGTTTAAACCACGAGATAAGTGTAGTCAGCAACCTCACAGGTCCCAAGGATCCCGTGAATTCATTGAGAACCAGTATACATATATCTAGAGATTGATGAAACATTCACTTTGGATCTGGCGCGTGCTTTAATCAATTTGGTCTTGTTTACAGTATTACTATACCCAGATATACCCAACCTTGGGGGCATGCATAGTTCTCAACTCATTCTCCAACTCAGCTAAATCTTATAGAATTTTGTAGTTCTCTAGTTGATATCCAACATCATTCTCAAATTCATCTTTAACCTTGGACTGCAAATTGAGATGAACTTGAGAAAAATAATTTTAACCAACATGGCAGCACTGCTTTTAATATACAAAAATGTGCAAGTGGCAGCGTTGCCAGAGAATAAGCATTTTCGAAAGAATTCAATCAAGGCAAAGTTACATAAGAAATGAGAGAGAAACGAGTTATTCAACAATGTCAGGTGGAAAACTATATAAGAAAGACTGTAAAATAAAAATTAAATTATTAATTTCATAAACAAATCAAACTGTAAGTAAGTAAAAACGGCGGCATCAAAACCTCCCTTAAAGTGAATTATCGTGTTACGATATTTATTTAACACTTAAAAAAGGAGTAAAAATTAAAAACGTAAAAATGATAATTATAATAAATTCAATATCTCAGTGATATATTTGAGACTAATTAGAGACTAAAATTGGAGTTCAAGTAGAGAACTAACTTGTTCTCAATTTGAGAATCAGTTCTATTTTCAAACAAAGAAAACTTTCCTTTTTGTTGAGAACATAGCGTCTGCACGAGACGCTGCTGAGAAACAACGTTGGAGATTTGAGAAATAACTTAGTGCTCAACTTAACGCCAAATTTATGCTCAAACCTTGGTTGGGTATATTTTCTTTTTGATTGTTAATTAGAGTGGTCTAAAAATACACGCAAAAACAGTAAAGTCCGAATTTTCGTGCTCTCACGGATTATTATATTTCGAAAAAATATATACCTGTTGTTTTATTTCGAAAAAAAAAAATATTTAGAGATGGCTCAAGGCGCTCAAAGTTTCCATGTATTTTATATGAATAAAAAAAAAANTAAAGGGACGTGTTAAAAATAGTTAGTATGAATAATGGTTAAATAAGCAATTGAATATTGTTATTGGCAGTGCTCTGAAGACAAATAAAGTTTTGCGATCGAAAAATATTAATTTTCAAGAATTTTACACTATTTCTACGAAAAATGGTTTTTTCTCCATAGGGACAACTTTGAGCGCTTTGAGCGAGCTCTAAATATTTTTTGATTTCAAAATAAAAAATAATGGGTATATTTTTTTCGATATAGAACAATCCTAGGGGTGAGAACATTAAAACTCCTATGTTCCTTTTTTTACCACTAGTAATCAAGTCCCAGTTACAATTGACACTGAACATTTTTCTGAATGTGGTAAAATTTACCAAATTTTATGATTCGCTTGGCGAAGCAATGATTTTTTTTGTTTTTTTTTTTCGTGTGGCATCCTAATGTAGACATGCAAACATTGTTTGGTAAATCGGTGTGCAACTTTAGTGCTTTTTTGTACGAATTTCTTTATTTTATGTTAATTTATAAAAAATAAAATTGCGCTTTAATGAATTTTATTTTAAAAATCGTGGAAAAATATTCTTGACCTAAATATTTATGTAAATGAATACAATACATATGTATGTTCATTAAAGTGGTGCAAAAATGCATGTAAAAAAAAAGTAAAGTCGGAGTTTTTATGCTCTCACCCCCTAAGATTGTTCCACACCGAAAAAATATACCACTATTTTTTTAGTGTTTAATCAAAATATATTTAGAGGTCGCTCAAAAAGTTCAAAATTTTGCATGTATTTTATATGGGGAAAAATAACTTTTCGTAGAAATGGTATAGTATTCTTGAAAATCAATATTTTTCTACCGCAAAACTTTGTTTATATTCAGGAGATTTCCAGTTATTTCTTTTACCATTTTTTCTTAGTAACTATATTTTATAGATCCGCCAAAATCTCTAAAATATGCTAAAAAATGCAATGGGGGTATAAATAAAATATCTTTAGTATTAAAGAATCGTAAAATAAACAATTGGATCTTGTTACTGGAAGTCTCCTGAAGAAAAACGGTGTTTTCTGTTCGAAAAATATAGATTTTCAAGAATTCCATACCATTACTACGAAAAGTTGTTTTTCCTATATAAAATACATGCAAATCTTTGAGCGCTTTGAGCAACCTCTAAATATTTTTTGCTTTCAAAACGATATATAACAATCCTAGGGCGATTCCGACTTTACTTATGTTGGACCACCCTAATGTACATACACAGATGCGTGCCGTACAATTTCGGAGTAAAAATATTGTGACTAATTCTTTAGTAGTAATATCAAATCATACACTTGATCCTCTTTCTACGCGGTTATTCGGGGCATTAGAAAACTCTACGTTAAGAACAAAACTAGGCCGAAGCAAAAGAATTGGCGGCTGTGATTCCTTGTCAGCATTAAACAAAAATCATGAGTCTCTGGTATTTTTTTTTCTAATTTTACGCATATATTTAAATTGGTTTATTTCTGTACATATGAAACTGATTTTCCACATATTGCTGAAAGTTTTTGTGCGCTTTCTTCTGGGCGTTTCTGATGACAAGAAGAACGCGTAAAAAAGTATGAAGTAAAAAGGGAGCTATTTAAAAAAAAAAAAAAGGAACAGTCCAGCGCCTTCGTCTTGGTCTGCAG
>NW_016190552.1:0-3736 GCF_001687245.7 Rhagoletis zephyria | reverse complement strand
AAGGCAATGCAAAGTTTTCGAACTTGTGCAGTTAGAAACGCACTGCTGGCGCTGCCGCTTTTTTGCTTACTTTCTGACATTCTTTCACTTTAGGAAATTAGAACGGCAACTTTGCTTGGTGGGCGTTCATAAGTGTTACATAGTTTATGTGCAGCACTTGAAACTTTTATGAATTTTTGCGTGTTTGGCTTGTTATTTAAAACAAATAAACTAAATTTTTACTAAACTAAAGAAAATTTTTAATAATTTAAACTGGTCCTTTAAAGGGGTCAAAAATACAATTGCTTGAAGGAAGCGAATCTAAGTAGAGTGCAGTCAAAAGGGGAGCGAATTTTGTCTAGCGCAGGCTTTATTTCTACCTACCACTAATCGAAGCTCATTACACATTTCAATCAAAGACAAGGATCAAAAATTTTTGGTTACCTTTAATTGTTTAAAGTGAAAAAAGAAACCTTCATATCTCATTTTGGTTTTCTCTTTCCAGATACAACTGCTCTCGGATAATTTTGGGCTGCAGTTTAATCCAGCCATCGCCACCGATACGGCAGAGTACTTTTGCCTAGTCAATGATCGTCACATACCGGAGGCGATAGTAGATCTGCTGGTGCATGGTGAGTTGATCTCATAAAATACTACACAAAATTTAATAATAATAGTTAAAAGTTGATCAAAAAAATAACATCATTGCAACTGACTTTTTGCTTTGTTTCTCAAGAAAATCGCAAAATTGATATAAAATTACGCAAAAGATACCGGGAAAAATTTTATTTTGATTGAAATTTCTTATATTTTGTATATTTATTTCTGCATGAAAATTTTTCAAGCAAGCGACATAATCCAAAATATTTCTTGTGATTTTTCTTGAGTGTATATATATATATCATGGATGTGGAAAGAATAGTTAACGTGCGCCGATTTTCTAAAACTTGATGAATAGAGAATTATGAAATCTGGTAAAAATTAGCTAGGAGGGCGTGGCATCCACTCTTGTTAGTCAAATTTAGTATGTACTCCAGTTTTATTAGAAAAACCTAAAGTAAAATATGGGGAAGATTGAATCATCGTTATCTGCAACTCGCAAAAAATTTGGGCGCAATCAATAAATCTGCTGAAATTTTAGAATTTCGTGTTTAACATTGTCAGTTAATATTTGGCGCACCCTACATTTATATACATATCTACTATATATCGTCACTAGACACGAACAAAGGCGCGCCAGCGTTTTGATGGCGAAAAAAAGACGCGTACAAAAAATTGACAAAAAAAAGGCGCTTAAGAAAAACTTCGACGAAGAAAGACGCGTTAGCATAGATTTATACCTCGCCATAGATTGTCACTTCGGCATCACGTCAGTAAAAACTCTTTGGAGAATTTGCATACTTTTACACTCGCACACACGGTTGACCGCGAAAATAAGTTTACGCATCTTTCTTCGACGTAAAATAGGTTAACAAGTCTTTCTTTTGCCTGAAGTTTTTTTTATGCGTCTCTTTTAGGCATCGTTTTTGCGGCCCGCCCGCGATTTGTGCTTTTCATCCGATGGCGAGTTCGCCTGCGAGTCGTTAGTGAACATCTCCGGCGAAGAAATTGTTCACCACAACGAATCTCATATTAGTTTATATATTACATTTTTCACATTCTCGCTTTCGGAGAGCCTAAGTACCTAAATAAGGGGTAATAACTTCTATTGAATTAACAAAAAAGTCAACAACGCATATTTTATACCAACATCTGATCCCTTTAGATAAAATATACATATTTTAGCAACGAATACAGTGCCCACATCCTGTCAGCTTAATTTCCGCGGGAGGTCCTCTGAACCTCAGTGCCAGAACTTATAAGAATGTATCCTCTTAAGTTAGCCCATTGTGCAATATGGACGTACCGGCAAGCATTCATACGTCACATTATTGGCAAATATAAGATTTATTTTAGTAATATTCGGACTCGTTTCCCTGATAATGAAACTCCGAATATTGCTAAAGTGGTTGCTGCTTTAAATGGATGTGATTCAAAAATTGTTTTAAATATGGATAGCATTAAAATTAGGGACCTGATTATAAATGAATTTTCATAGCTTGCAATGTTATTGTTTTTAATTAGTTAGCAGTTAGCTTGAAACGCAACACATAATGTTATTGTCATAACTTCTTCTTTATTTTGTTTGTATAATTGTTGCTTTTATACAAATTTAAATGATCAAATAAATATGCTACAACTGCTATTAATTTTTTGAAAAGTCGTAATTAATACTCGTGCCTTTTGTTTTTATATTTACAGATGTTCCCGATCCACCTGAGCGCCCACTCTTAATAAGTTTCACATCGCGTTCTGTGAATCTTTCTTGGGCGCATTCGCAGCATCCACGAAATGCACCAGTGACGCACTTTATTATAGAAACTCGGTGAGTATTTACTGCGACATTACATCAGAAAAAGTTAAAAAAAAGAACACCTACATATATTATTTACGTCGAACAGTGGGAATGAGCAGAACAAATTAAACTGCCGCAGATTTTTACGCCATCATCTCTTGTCAAGCTTGGTTTGCAGACACCGCCGATTTCGACGTTGTGCCATCTTCAGTGTAGAACTTTTAACAACCGCTTAGACTTTATTGCTTTTTCCATTTTTCTTAAGTAACATAATCGTGGTACAATGCTCAATAGCAATAGTGAAAAATTTTTTATTTTTTTTATTTAATTTAATTTTTAGGAACGTATTTTTTTCTTATTCTCAATCAATTTTTTTTCAAATTATTTTCTTTAAATTTTGTTGATTTTATTGTTTTAAAAATTAAAAAAATATCTTTTTTTTATAAAATTTAATTTTTATAAACTTGTTTTATTGTGTTACTTTTGTTTTCAATAAAATTTTAGATTTTATTTAAAAAAAAAAAAGAATAACATTATCTATTTCGTTTAATTTTTAGAAACATTAGAAATTGGTGTTCTTGTTTTATTTCCTTTTAATTTTAAGATTACGTATGTACGTATATTCTTTTAAAAAGGCCAATATATTTTTTATTTAATTTAATTTAAAACAACGTATTTTTAATTATTTCTTAAGTTTTGGATTTTATAGTTTTAAAAAGAAACAAATTTCTTTTTTATTTTCGGTTAATTTTAGAAAATTGTTTTATTTTCTTATTGGTATTCTTTTTATTGTTTAAAAATAAGAAATATTTTTCATTTCATTTAATTTTTGAAAAAATATACTTATTCCTCATTTATTTTTTAGGAACGTATTTTTTTCTTTTTAATGTAATGTTCTTTTAATTGTTACATTTCATTTATTTAAAAAGAAACATATGTTATGTTATATGTAATTTAAGCTGTATAAATTTATTTGGTTTTCGTATTTCTATTTTGTTGTGATTAAATTTTTAAACTTTTTTGTTATCTTCTTTTGATTAAATTTTATATTTTTTAAAATTTAATTTTCTTTTAATTTTTTTATATATATTAGGAGGCTTTTGTCTTTCGAAAGCATGTGGTGAGTCGAAAGACAGTTGATAGAATTACCAGTAAATGGTTATGTTCATAGATAACTCATACGCCATGGCAAACGAGTAAGGTAGTTACACTGGCAGCAATCAAAGAGACGCCTTTTCGGGTTGAGTTTAAAAAATAACATACGTCCACAGCGATCCTAATTCTGCTTGATTACTGGGTTAGACATAAATCAACATCAGTATTTTGTCCGATCAAATTAGAAATTTCAAATCGCTTTAACTT
>NW_016190551.1:0-3736 GCF_001687245.7 Rhagoletis zephyria | reverse complement strand
GAACTCTTTTTCAGAGCTGCCCGTTTAACCTAACCTAACCTAACCTAACCTATAGCAGCTTTTGTGGGTAAAGGACTGAGCCACTCTAGAATGTATTTAATAGATTTAAATTGAATTTGCTATTGTTACCGTCAAATGACATGTTAAATAGTACAAAGGTACATAATTACTTGCTTCTGACATTATTTTGTGTTACTTACCGGAATTCGGACTAGAGTCTATAACAAGGGCTATATCTGAAATACGTGAAATAAGATATACATGAGTTGTTTGAAGAAAAATTTATTCATTTATTGATAAAATATGCTCAAATTGGCGACCTTCTACTCTAATTCAAGCTCGGCACCTTTTAAGAAAAGACGCTTTTATATATGTTAGGGATATCTCAGCAGCAGCTCCATTTATTTGTTCCCGCCAATGCTCTTCGTTTTCAANATATGCTCAAATTGGCGACCTTCTACTCCTTCTACTCTAATTCAAGCTCGGCACCTTTTAAGAAAAGACGCTTTTATATATGTTAGGGATATCTCAGCAGCAGCTCCATTTATTTGTTCCCGCCAATGCTCTTCGTTTTCAATTGTTTTTGAACAAATGTTGTCCTTAAGACAGCCACAGTAGAAAAAATCTAATGGATTCAGGTCTGGCCATCGAGCGGGCCACGTGATTGGCCCGTATCGTCCAATCCATCGGCGAGGATAAGTTTCGTCACGCCCGTAGTGAGCGGGGCACCCGTCATTTTGCAGCCATAGTCTTCGCCGCAGGTTTAAGGGTACATCTTCTAAAAGAGTTGGAAGCCGTTCCTGAAGGAACTCTAAATAACTGTGAGGGTTGAGCGTTGGCGGCAGTTCCACAGGTCCCAATATCTGACAATTAAAAATACCGCACCATAAATTTATTTTGTACCGGTACTGCGAACGATCTTCTCTCATTTCGTGAGGGTTGTCTATCTGCCAACTGTGAAGGTTATGTAAGTTAAAATAACCATCACATTTGCATGATGATTCACCGCTCCAAATTATTTTATTAAAAAAGTTGGGGTCTGAATCATGCACTCGCAACATTTCACGGCAAAATCTAACCCTCGACAGGTAATCTCTTTCCTGTAGAGCCTGAACACGTTGAATGTGGTAGGGATGAAATCGATGGTCTTTTAAAGCTTTGTGAACTGTAGTTTTTGGTATTCCCGTCCGTCTTTCCATCATTCTCACTGAAGTCGATGGACCTAGTTCCACTTCCTCTAACACAACTTCAACATCTACCGTTGTAGGACGTCCTGTTTCGCCGCCACGCCTTCCAGGCATGCGACCTTAAAATAAGGGAAAAATGATAGTTAACAAGCAAGCAAACAATAAGGTGTAAAAATCACTTACCTTCATATATTTCTCTATGGGTCCGGGCGAATACTTCTCGACCCGGATGTCGACGATTGGGGTATCGCTCTGCATAGAGTCTTTGAGCAGCTCTGGCATTACAGCAAGCTTCACCGTAAATTAGGTGAATATCCGCATACACATGCGACGTATACTGCGTGTTCTCTGTCATAGTATTAATAACACAATGTTCGAAGGGTCCAATTTCACAAAATCCACTTTCATTAATTCCGGTAAGTAACACAAAATAATGTCAAGAGCAAGTAATTATGTACCTTTGTACTATTTAGCATGTCATTTGACGGTAACAAGAGCAAATTCAATTTAAATCTATTAAATACATTCTAGCGTGTCTCAGTCCTTTACCCACAAAAGCGGCTATAACTTTTTTTTTTCTATTCAAAACAGTAAGTGTGGCACCTTTCTGAAATCTTTATTAAATGAGCAATTTTTTTATGTAATGTAAAGTTATAGCTCAGTACATTTTTTTTCACCCGAGATAGTCAAATTTGGGGAAGAAAATATCAAAAATTTAAAAATCCAGAAATAGTCCTAATTTTATGATGGTTCCTTAATATATTTCAACTGCATTTTATTTGAGTATGGAGAGGCAACTATCTGGAAGTATTTTACATAAAAAATTTACTGAGTATTGCCCGGTTTGCAGTTGCAGTTAAAGAAAACACATGAAAAGGCTCGATTTTTGTAAAATTCCAAAAAATGTAAATATTTCAAAAACGGTGACACTTTTACCTGAAAATTTTTTGTTTATCAGTGAGCTGTGGTATCACTAACTTTGTAAAAATATATCCACACTTTAGATTTAGGCAGTACCATTGCTTTAAGCAATTATTTTTCATAAAAATGAAGCAACTCAGGCAGGTTCTGCAATTCCCCTGCAGTGAAAAGCCAAACCAGTTAGAAAAAATACTAGTTCATTAAGTAGTATGTGCCTACCAGTTCGACAATTTCGAAGAACTTGGTGATCAGCGACATCTGCCTTTGAATTGCCAAAGCCAAACATAAAACGCAATTATAATTGCTTTTCTTACAAATGTCGGCTGTGGCGTCACGTGAAGACTACTGGTTCTGGTTCTGAAATTGCAGGTTCGAGGCCGCTTGGAGGTGGTTAAGATTTTTAAAGTTAAATAAATGTAAGCAAAAATAATTTATTCAATTTATAAATAAATAACAAATTTGATAATCTAATTGCATTGCAAAAAAACATTTAGAAAGAAATGCTTGTGCTATAAAAACAAAGAAATTAAACAAAAATATTTTTTTTTATTAAATTTAAAAATTAGAATAAACCGCCTAAACAAAAAATAAATTTATAAAAAATAAAAATAAAAAAAAATAGAATATAAAAAATTTTTCCTGCGCCAGGATTTGAACCTGGGACCTCAGGCTTACCACGCGAGTGCTTTTCTCTGCCGGCCATTGTGACTGCTGGAGCGTCGCGAGCAAAAAGGCACAATTATGCTTTTCACGGGGCATGAATTGGCAGACTATCTCATCAACTGGTATGATGCTACTAGTATTTATACTAGTAGATGCTGATGCATAGCCTGACAATTGACATCTCGTAGGACATCGCAATGTTAAAAATACCAGTCGCTAACATTCAAAAAGGATAGAATGTGAACTAGTTGGGCTGAAACGCAAACCGGTAGAATTCTAGTTCACAACTAGTAGCTTTCCCTGCAGGGTCACTTTCGAGTGAATTTCAATCAAACTCGCTTTGAATTCAAATTGGCAGGGGTCGAAGTGAATTGCAGAACCTGCCCGATTACTTTCCATAGAAAAAATATGGCGGACAAGATATGGCACTTGCTCAGATCGATTCGATAAAAGTACTTTTCTTTCGATCCCAAGTAGGTATCGACCTATACCTATGAAGACGAAGCGAGGACGAAGATCAAGATGAAGATGAAGATGAAGATGAAGATGAAGATGAAGATGAAGATGAAGATGAAGATGAAGATGAAGATGAAGATGAAGATGAAGATGGAGATGAAAATGAAGACGGTGAAGATGAAGATCACCTACATTATTTCCCATGAACTGTACATACATATTTGTATTTTTAACATAAGAAGATAAGATAAGATGGCGCTGTTATGTTATGTGGGCATGTATGTTAGATTCATAGGATTTTTAAAGTCCTGCAGTTCCATTTTTAGGGAAGTATTTAAACCTTTTTTTTGCCTAAGACATACGAAGCCCATCCAGAACCTATAACCGAAAATTTCAAAAAAATCGGTACAGCCGATCTCGAGCTTTGCGAACCGAAAAAAACGGCTTTCAAAATATATATTAGTATAGGTATAGATATAGATATAGATATAGATATAGATATAGATATA